>NC_041342.1:23048164-23348164 GCF_004354835.1 Perca flavescens
TTGTTTGTTATATTATATTCTCCTGGTCTGTGTGTTTGTTACTGTTCTGTCTAGGAGTTTCTGTTGTGTATGTGGTGTTTATGTTCTGCAGAGCAGGAACCTGCTGAAAATCAGTTTTATACTGAGTCAGGCCCGATTGTTTTTAATCTTTTCCTGTTTAAAAAAAAAAAAAAAAAAAAAAAAAAATGAAATGTTTTAGGTTAGACATGTGCTTTTCCTGTACTGAGAAGTCAAACTCTTTGTATAAGAAAGCTCTGATTGACAGATAAGGTATGTGTATGTTTACTGCACATATTTATCTGATAACATTCACATTTTGAATGCATTCTCTTTTATTTACTCTTTTGGCTCTTCAGACAAAAATGTTTTTGAGAAGATTTAAATGAAACATGCAACCACCATTTTTTTTTTTAAAGATTTAAAAAAAAAATGTTATGTGCATTTCCGCCTTTAATGACAGGACAGCTCAGACATGAAAGGGGAGAGAAAACCGTCACAGGTCGGATCCGAACCCTGGACCCTCTGCATTGAGGAATCAACCACTGCACATGTGCACCTGCTCCACCAACCGAGCCAAACGCCCACAGCCACCATGACTTTAAGTATTGTTTGGAGGCATAGAGGTGTTCAGCACATGTATGAACATATGAACACCTAATTCTAATGCTGAACTGAGTGAAATGAATCATCGTAGTTACTAAACAAATCTGTAGCTTTCAGCAGTGGAGCTCCCCTCACTTGTGACTGAAAGAGAATGTCAATTCAGCTGGGATATTACAGTAGTGTTATTTTCCAGTTACAGTAAAAGCTTACTGAAAGACCTCAAAAGCCTCAGCCACAGCTCTTCCTGTAACTTTATAACCAGTGCTTCCATATACCTAGTTTTGTACTAAACTGAATGAAACAGTGCAAACCATCAAGAGAGTGAACTTACTACTGAACAAATAATAGCAAACTCAGTGCAATAACATCACAGTGTTATGAATGATGATGCGATCAAAATGTGAGGAGCTCAAAATGTACTTTCTCCCCCTAGTGGACAATATTTGTAAGTGTACAAATCAGCTTTTGAATCTTTGCATATCAACTAAAGCTAAATGTCAGAATATGATCTTTAACAAATAAATGTATCCATATTTTTGCTTTGTTATTATGAGGTAAATAGGGAAGACAAAAGGATCAAATATATAAACAAATGAGGAAACGGAAGGGTAGATTGGTTGGTTGACTGATTGATTGACATTATTGTACTCACTTACAATATATGTTATATCCTTGGTTAGTACAAAGTGCTGATGCTGTGTCATCTACCTGCAGTTGGTCCTTGACATTATCAGGGATGGTGATGTAATTGCTGCCTTTGTCTTATTCTTATTAGTGTTATACAATATACACTACATTTTATGATTGGAGAATGATAGCTGTTACCGGTATTTCTACAGTCTACTATTTCATCCAGACAATTTCATTCGAATGTGTCCGTGCTTTTGTGCCTTAACTTTGTATGAAATAGATGAAGCTGTGTAAAAGCCTGATCCAAACACCCTCAAAGACATGATTTAATACAACGACCAGAATTAATATTGAGTGGGGTTGGATTGGCAGTTTCAGATCAATATATCTGGTCACCTTTTTTGGTGAGTACTGGTTCCTTTTATGGGAAAATCTAAAGTAGTTACTGGTGTGTCCCCAGTTAATATGATTCAACCAAAAAGTGGTAACATAAAACCATGTTGCTTTGTCGCCAGTGATACTGTGCAGTCACTCAAATCAAGAAATGAGGCTGGACACGTTAGTTTATTGTAATAATTACTCTAATTATTAGTTTTTGCTACTAACCCTGGTTGTAACCTTTGCTGCACCATCAGTTAACACAGTTGCTAGGCAACTCTAGCAGGGCTTTTAGTCTTGCTTTCGCCATGCTGTAAAGTTGTGATAAATGCTGCCCTCATAATAATTGAAGCAATTAGCCTAGCAATTAAGCAAAATACAACAATATTTAATTAAATAATTGACAGGTTATCATGTGTTTGGCATCTTTCTGAACAGCTGAGAAATGTATATGTTAAGTTGTTTGTTGGCCCTGTGGTTGCCTATTGCATTTTGGGAGAGACTCCAAAAATGCGTCTGATGTAGAAAATTGATTGACAAATGAACAGATGTGTGAATAAATAACATATTACATGTTATAAGATTTATCATTCTGCTTTTTATTGATTACTTTACCAAATGAGGTTACAATTCTGGCATGATATAGGCTATAGAGTGCAGTCCATATGTGTTTAGACAGTAACACGTTTTTACATTCACTATTGCTAATTGTACTCTGTCCAAATGTTTGGACTATTTATCCAAAAAAGGGCTCTGAATCCTACAGTGCACCCTCATACCTCCTTAAAGATGAAAGACAGGACTTTCACCTTATAGTCACTGGTTCATTTTAAATATACTGAATAGAGAGCCACATCTACAGAATTTAATACAATATCTATACTATTAATATGCATTGTTATGTTTTGGTAGGTTAATAATTGCAACTGTCCCATTTACCATAATATTACCTCAACAGTACAGTTATATACACATCTGTATTCCTATACAAAATGTGAAGCGTTGTTGTTGTTGCCAAAGATCAACCTGTAGAGGGCAGCAGCACATAAGTTTAGACCACAGCCGGCACAACGCCTGTACAATAATACTGTATACGGTTGTACATTGCATGCAGTGGTTGAAGAAGTACTCTGATCTTTTATTTATGGAAATGTAATGATACTCCATTGCAAGCAAAAGTCTTAAACAATATTAAGATCTAAAAGGAAACATAATTTTCATTTTGCTGCTGAAGCTTGTTGAGGTGGATCTAATTTAATTACTGTATTGTGTAAGTTTAATCTATGTCGATGCATCCTATTTAATGAGCTTCATGTTTTGTATGAAAATTCTTAAATATGCCAAGTAACTGGTAACCATCTCTGTCAAATTCATGTAGAGGAGTACTATATTTCCCTCTGAAATTTAGTGGAGTAGCATATTTTAGCAGATGGAAATACCCAAGTAAACTACAAGTACTGTAAAATTGCACCCAAGTACAGTACTTGAGTAACTCTACATTTCCCTGCTGTGTAGGTGTCATAAGACTCGCCACCTTCAGTGTCCTGCATGTTCAGAAGGTTGCCAACCCAGAGCATTAGCAATTTAGTGGCTGCATAGTGTCCTGTGGCCATCCTCACAATCCTGTTTATTTCTTTTTTTATATAATTTAAGCAAATTATCTTGTGTATATTTTTTTGTAGTGCTATTATATTTAATATACATACTGCATATATACCCAGCTGTATTTACAAAGCCTAAATATAGAATTCAATATCACTTAGATGTATTGTCCCAGAGAGATATTTGTTTTCACCGCCAGTACAAATAGCAACATACAGATATAGACATTACACAAAATCTCCATGAATGCATTTATCATCCCACTACACAGCAGTGTCAACCAGGCAGATTGTTCAGGGCTGCTATTGCAGAAGGCAACAGACAGTGCTCTGAGTTTACATATGACATGGAGCTTTTTCTGGGATTGTTTATGAATGTCAGTGATGTGTTGATCAAAACTGAGTTTGTTGTCTATGATGAGTCCAAGATATTTGAAGCTGTTGGCCTGTTCTACTGTCTTGCTGTGGATGGAGGTGGGGTTCAGTTTTGTCACAGTGGGTTGTCTTTTCCACGTTTAGCTGCAGGTACTGTAGTTGTCGTTGCACCATTATGTGAAGTGTAAAATCTATTTAAGAAGAGCATCCACAAGAACATCCCTCAGGTTTTTATATGTTTACTTTAAAACTGGGGGTGTGGAGGAAGGATGAAATTCTGCTTAGAGGCTTAAAAAGTGCTGGTGGGTTAAGGCTAAGATTAAAGTAGAGCGCTGTAGGAGTGTTGAGCAGAAACAGCGGCCTCCACAAACCTGCAGCAGTAGGCTCTTTGCTTTCTGACAAAACGATGAATGAGCCATAAAGAGATTTGTGAGAACAGTTTCTCATCCTGGCCCGAGACACCAGCAGGTGATTTCACTGACAGGGGGAACATCAACCAGAGAGGATGAACTAATCTCACGGTTTTAGACCACTGGGTTAGACGAACAGGGCTTGTGACCGGAGCATTACCGTTCCAGTTTCCCTCAACCAGCTGCGGAAAAGTGGTGGGAAACTAAGCAAAAGTGTCTCTCTCATCTCTCAAAAGCAGCTGTTGAGGTGTTCTGGAGCCAGGTACAAAAACCTGTTTGCTTCAGTGCTCAGTGTGTTCAGTGGAATAGCTACACTGTAACTAAACCATAAAGCCTGCCGATGCCAGCTCCTGCAGCTGTGTGTATGCAGAGTAGAGAAAAGCTGGGAAAAAACTAGTATGCACGCACAGCAAATGTTCCCTGAAGGTTAATTAAATAAGAAATGTGGCCAGAGTAGAAGTCATACTATTTACTGAAATGGTGTTCACATGCAAGAGGAACTGCTGACCTCCATGATTGCTGTGACTTGTATTTGAGGATACTGGAAGCCTCTCTTGAATCCATAATGTTGAGAAAATGTGGCACATCACCCAGTCTGGTTGCTGTGACAAATGAAAAGGATCTACTGCCAATTTTTGAGGCCCCTGATAACAGGTGACACACTATAAACACAGATAAACTTTACCAATCCTAACTCTTTAGTACCCCTTATAGCTTTCCCCCAAAATTATATAGACGTAGTTTATCCGGGTGTCACTCATGCAGAGAGATGTGACATAAAGTGACTTCATATCAGCAGCAGCACTCATCTGTAAACAGTCTGTCAAAAAGCTTGAGTGATAAGGGGTTTTGATGGTGCATGTGCTGTGCCCTGTAAGATAACAAAAAATGTTTTACGGTATACATCTGCAGTGTATCAATTTGTCGGGAAGTTATTGCATTGCATGTTACACACACCTCTGCTCTTCACAAGCACTATTACTGCATACCAGGGGCTTAAGTGGGGTGGCACAGCATAGAAAATCTGCTCAGAAATATAGGAAATATTGGATAAGATAGAACAACATAATGTAATTGTGCTAAATAAAACACACAGTTGTCATGCAATGTGTGTTTAAAATATATATATCTATTCACCAAATGGAAAGGCAGCGACTGGCAGAACAGGCAGCAAAGTGACAGTACTCTGATCCAATGGAAATCAAATTTGTCATATTGACAGCACTCTTGCCTAATGGATTGGTGGGGCACCAGGGGGGGGGGCAGGTGCCACCCGGGGCCTCTCCCTCTGCTGCATACCCAAAAATATTGGGAGCCATGACGATTGTACAGACATTCGCGGTACCCAGAGGATGAATTTAGTGATCCCTTGATTTTTCCTCTCATGCCACCAGCAGGTGGACTTGTGGGCTTGTAAATGAGATCTCAACAATTATTGGACAGATTGCCATTAAAATTTGTACCAATCATGTTCCCCTCTGGATGAATAACTTTGGTGATTCCTTGACTTTTCATCTAGCATCATTACTATTTCCACAGTGGCTTGTGACCATGACCTGTGTTAGGCATGTAAAATCTGCTCTCAAGTATTTTCTAGTATTTGCATATTTCAGTTGATTGACAGTCTCTCTCACCCAGCCTCCTGCTTAATCCTCAGTGTGTTAAAAGCATTTTCATGACTCACTCCTCAGAGCAAATTGACTTACTTACTTACTCTGCGTTATCTCTGATGGGTGAGAATCAGATTTGCAACTAAACTGAAAACATTTCTTCTTCTTCTATATCAATTATCCATCACTTTATTTTTACTTTAGCAAGACCGATGGGCATGAATGATAACACTTAGGCCTGGTGTAATAATTATCTTTCAAAGTACAAAACCTACAGTATGTGAGCCATGACTATGGGCAGCTGGATCCAACCATGTTTCATAATAAGTCTATATTGCATGATGAGAATCATACACCCTAAGGAGATAGAAATTTAAACTAAAAACTCATTACTTTTTGACTCAACTTGCCGTATTGGGTATATTTTCCTTGAAGAGACAGAGTTTGTGTTGGAATATTTTCCTGTATGGCTAAACACCCTGGTCACAGCTCAGAATCAGAATTTGTTACAGGCAGGAACACATTTGAGCCAAAATCACATTGGCTGATATTTCTCACATACTGATTTTCAGACTATAATTCCTGTAACAGATTTGAACACCTGTTCAACAACCACTGTGATTTTTTTTTCTTTCAGTCTGCTCCTACTGCTTCATTCTTGCTAGGTGGTTGCTGTGCAACCATCACAACAGGCCCCAACTATCTTGATTTTCTCCACAGTGCCATGACTTTATTGGCGGTGAATGTGATGCAGTGTGCAAATATGTGCATGTGTGTGTGATTGTCTGCTTGTGTATTTAACTATATGTTGAGGTTGGGAGGAGGATTAAGTTATCCTTCAGCTTATCTCCATCAAAATGACTGAATGATTATGCTGTCAGCAATGGCCTTGGCCTAGATTTGAAAGGCAGCCTTGTTTGCTCTGGCTGGGAGCCTCTAGACCTTGTAAATAAATTTACTACTGATGCACTTTTATCTCCCAATGAGTATTACCTCATTGTGTTTAGTAAGAGCAATAACGCTGCAGTTTGGTTAATGAAAGAGGAACAGGGGGCCTTTTCCTGTTGCTGCTGCCTGCGGCTCACCTTTGCATAATTTGCATATAAATGAGAATCACATCACATTATTGCACTTGGGGTATATTAATAATGGGGTTGTTGAACAGGATACGGTACTGTGCAAGAGACGTGTAGATGCTGAAACAGGTGGAGCCCAGAGCTAGTTTCTACCTCAATAAAGCCATATTGTCCTGTGTGTTTTACTTCCCTCTGCTCTCCATCAGCCATACTTTCTTTCTATCTCTTCTTTACTGCTATGTGTGTGGATCCTAGTACCTACTGTACCTGAGTAGACTTCTAGCTAGCTACTTTTCTAAATTACTCCACCCACGGTAAACACAAAACACACCACAGGGACACCAAATTGCTTGACCTCCTGATCCTTCTTATTTGCTCCTGCTAGTCCCCACCACCGTACCACTGTTACCTTCTGTCTGTCATGCTCCAAAATTGATTTTACTGGCTCAGTGGGTGTGACATGGACAACCATTGGACCCCACTTTCTTTTTCTCACTTTCACTTTCACTTTCACTTTCACACACACACACACACACACACACACACACACACACACACACACACACACTTGATTTGTATTACTAGCTAGTGCACTTGTCTGGATAAATGCTGTGTCAAAATGCATTTCTCTGATGGTGAATTCCTTACTTATTTCGCTCAACCCAGGAGATGTTGTTTGTCATGCTGTTAGCCATTTCTCTAGCCAGAAAACAGCCCACACAACTTGTTGGTTCTTTCTTTGATGTTCAAAAAGGGCTAAAGGCCTCTGACAGTCTTACCTTTGTAAATGGTAAGTTGATGTAACATACTTACCGAATAATGACAACAGATTGATTAACTTCCCATAGCCTACTAGAAACCAGTGTTACACCGTTGTTAGCTAAAGTAACGTTGGCTAGTTTTCTCCATGACTATCACACATGTTTGCAGTCCTGCCACCACAATACTGCATTGTTAACAGGTATAAAAATGAAGACAGACCAATAGAAATATCGTAGGAATATTGTCTTCATGGATTACATGACAGATGTGTTAGCAGTAGTAGAGCCTCAAGAACACTGACTAAAAGATACCTAACATGATTTGTTTTTTGAAAAGCAGTTCTAGCTAGTGGGGTAACGTTAATGTTAGAATAGTGTTTTGTTTTTCGCCTACATTTTCCACACAAGGTGAAAATTATGTTTGGATTGTTACAGTTTTTTTCAATTGCTTAAGCACAATTTTGAAAACAGGGACAGTCTTTTTCAAAATACTACACACAATTAGCACAACCACACACACAATCAGCAGAACACCTTTGCAAAATGTAACACTCTCGCAAAAACTATACACTAATTTATAAAAAACACATTTTGTTACCATATGAAACACACACGTTTCATTTGACTTAATGAAGTTTTAACCAGATACACACTGCTGTTGCTAACCTAAAACACTTTTAGCAATTCTACCTCTCAGTGATTATAGTACTGTAAATGAAGTACACAGAGAAATTTACAATAAGTTCACCAAACACTACACAAGACCAATGCTGCAGACTGAGGAAAATATAATTTATTTCTCTCCATATACCCAAATCTGTCAACATGGAGAATGACATGTTTTCATGCTACTACAGTAGTGTGCATAACACTGTTAGCTCAGCAAACAACAGACAAACATAAAATACGCTATCCAGTATAGGTTACAATCACAAAAAAAACAACAACAAACAAAAAAATAATCTGACAAAGTACAGAAAATTCTAGACATTATCTCTTTGCCTAGCTGGATCTGGCCAGAGAATTTCATCAACATCACAGGCGAAATCCTCATTGGCAAGATAACCGTGTTGAATGTCGAATCCATCCTTGCAAAGCTGCGGCGTCGACTTGGTCACAGGCGTCCTCCATGGCCTGAATGAGGGCTACCTGAGCCTGCGGCCGGAGATCGTAAACCCTCGCGTGAATATGGGCCCCCTTCCTCCTTGTCGTTCTCGACCCTCAATCCTCAAATGTCACAGGGAGGGGTATCAACAGTGCTGATATGGTGCATACAATGAGCAGCTGATTACTGTAACTAGACAGATTTTCTTTTAATCCGTGGTTCACAACATGGTCCACTAGTGTTGCGTGACTTTCATTTGATAAATTTGGTCCTCTTCTTCTTTGAGCATATTCTCTGGCTTCAGGTCTTCCTCTCCCTCTCCCTCTTCCTCTACCTCCACCTCAACCTCTACCTCTGGCTGGGCCTTTTCCTCTTCCTCTACCTCCTTCTCCTCCTCTGTGGATTCCCCTTCTCACTCTCAGTCTTCTGCTTCTGACTCCTACCATTTTGGTTGAAGGCAGGTGAATTTACCTGCTGTATTTTATATAGTGCTTAAACCTGATTGGTGTGTCTACAATTAAACCATCATGTGTTTTCATACCTGGTGGCTGTGTTTAACCAATTGGTTCATGGGTGTGTTCATTTGAAAGCCTTTGCTTTGAAATTGCAGGGAAATGACATCATGATAAATTTCTGTGTCAAATGCATACAAGTGTGTTTAGTGTTTTGCAATCACTGTGTGTAATGTTTTGCAAAAAGTGTGAAGCTGACAATGTGCTTACAGTTGTGCAAATCTAGGCTAGTGTTTTGCTCCTTGAGTGTAAGGTTTTGCTAATTGTGCGAAAGTTTTAATTTTAGTGTGTAAGCAATTGTAAAAAACTGTAAAACAAACGTTTGTTTATAGAACAAAAAGCATTATTACCTCCATATTATAAACACAACATTAAGAATACAGGTTTGAATTACACCAAACAGGTGTTTACTGCAGTGCTAATGTTGCTAGGATAGGGATTAAAGTTAGAGAATGGCTAGCAAAATAATGTTTTCATGAATTTGTGTTAAAGATAATTGCAAGAGTTTTCATTCTTAAACAAAGTTTCTAATGTAAGAAACAGTGTGTAGTGTTTGCAAGAAGTGTGTTGCAGAATTGCAAATAAAGTGCATAGCAGAAAACGTAAGGCATGGTTACAAAAGTTAGGGGTTTTGATGCTTTTGTCTAAGCATTCACTTTTAGTGTGTAGCTAAGCAATCACCAAAAAATTGTAATAGAGGCTGAATTCCATTTAGCTGCTTCTGTTTTAGGGTGCTGGTATTGTGCATGCTGGCGGAGCCATCGTTAATGTTATTAGAAACACTTTGATTTTCTTACTGTGACAAGTCAAAATGCATGGCTGTAAAAAGGCCTATTAGACGTTTACTTAAGACTGTGGGGTACACTGACTGTTGCACTGGTCCTCTTCCTTCAAGCTCGGGTCCTCTACCAGAGGCCTGGGAGCCTGATGGTTCTGCGCAGTATCTTAGCTGTTCCTAGGACTGCACTCAGAGGATGTTGTTCCTGGAATTTGCTGGAGTCACTGTCCCAATTTGGGGGTCACAGCCCAGAGTGCACCGATTACTAGAGATGGCCCGATACCATTTTTTGCTTCCCGATACCGATTCCGATACCTGAACTTGCGTATCGGCCGATACCGAGTACCAATCCGATACCAGTGTGTCATATATTTTATTATGTTTTAACAACTGTATACTACTATGCCTGTATGGATGTGATATGATTTCTGTCTTTGTTGTTGGTCTGGTTTAATTTAAACTCTTTGTAAAACATGAACAAACACAAACAATGAACGCCACAGAACTTTCTTTTATTATCCAGTTTGACAGTCAGTTATAACGGAAAAAGAACATAAATAAACTACTTTAACGTAGATTTTCTTCAGGGCTTTATTACGTGGTATCGGATTGGTGCATTAACTCCAGTACTTCCCGATACCGATACCAGCGTTTTAGGCAGTTTTAGGCGATACCAATCTCTACCGATTACCACTGGAACCACTGTTGCCTTTACCATACCTTCTCTAGCTCCTCTCTAAGCCCTTGGTATTTTTCAAGCTTCTCATGTTCCTTCTTCTTAATGTTGCTGTCGCTTGGGATTGCTACCACAACTGCCTTCTTTTGCTGTTTGTTGACCACCACGATGTCCGCTTGGTTAGCCATCACCATTTAATCAGTTTGGATCAGGAAGTCCCACAGGATCTTAGCTTTGTCATTCTCAGTGACATTTGAAATGCCTCCCACTTTGACGTTGGGACCTCCAGCCCATGCCCGTTACAGATGTTCCTGTACACTATGCCAGCTACTTGACATATGTGGAACGCCATAACCAAGTGGCTGGCATATACATGTGTCTTTGTGAAGCAATTTGGTGCAAGTCTCCATAGTGCTGTGTCAGCGTTGGATTTTTGGTTACCTCTCTGTATTTTGTTGTCTTACTATGATATTGGTTTGCAATCACTAGACTACAGCGTAATATTAAAAATGTGTTCCAATTTAAGGCTGAATTATGAACATAGAAGCAAATTATCACAATTAACTTAATACATGGGTCAAATCAGCCCATGTTTTGTCCCGTATTGGCCACAACAGCACCGACAGTACTATGTGTATTTGTGGCCTGTGTAATTTAGTTGTAGTTTTGTTAGTTTTTCTATTTTTTTAATAAAAAAGTTGGAGAAAAAAAATCTCTGTTCTATTTTTGAGCTTTAAACAGTAGTTGACGAAAAATATTAAATCAAGACCCATTACTGCTCGAAAGCTTCAGAAAAGCTATACATTGACCAATTGTTTTGTCAACTACTGTTTCCAATGTCAAGGATGACTTTTCAACCTCAAAATACTTTAAATATAAATACTACAATATATTCATTATTTTCTTTTTCTACTCTTGTCCCCGCCCCACGCGCTGTCGTCACGCCCCGGGCAGCCAGTGAGGCGGAGGGAGGGGGTGTTCCACAGCGGAGAGGCAGGCAGCAGCGTCGCAGCGTTACAACAAGAGCGGCTTTCGGGCTTTGTTTTGTGGATGTGAATGAGCTCCATCCCCTACTTTAGAAATGTGGACGGATATAAGGACATTGCTACTTTTTCATTCGTTAGTCCTGAGGATTTATTTCTCGGAAGGTCAGTAGTGTTTTTCCCCTGCGTCTGAGACATTAACGAAATCAAATCTAACCGTGGTGTGTGTGTGTGTGAGTGAGTGTGTGAGTGAGTGATGGGGCTGTGGAGGTGAGAAGCGCTGCCGGGGGTAGCCTATACTCAGCGCGCTCGTTCGTTTGATACTAAAGAGAGAAAAGACAACAAAAATACTTTTCTCTATCATTAATACACACGAATATGACTTGTTCAATGTTAATGTGCGATTGCTTGGTCTCTGAATGGATGGCTGTGTGGTGTCCAGGATCTGTCATGTGTTTCCCGGCTGTGAGCGTCCATACTGCATCAGAGGTATAGTAGCTCTGTAGTAGCCTAGACTGAATCTTTGTCCTCATGTTGTGGAGAATTACGGGGCCTCGTCTCCCGTTTCCTTCTTCTCCCATTTAACAGCTTTTAATTATCATGGTAAAGTAGATCAATAACTGAAAGAAAACACAGACCCTGACGCTCCCAGCGCCTCAGCCAATTGGCCTGAATGAATGCTGAATATCAATTAGGCATTCATTTGCAAATGACAGTTGCACTACAAGCGGTTACTACTCCACATTATCCGTTTGATGCTGATCCATCTGGACGCTGTTCTCCCCTGACGCTGTTTTTCTTTTTTTTTCTTTCTTCTTCCAGCAACGGATGAGTGTGAGGAAGGACAGTTTCAGTGCAACAACAAAAGGTGTATACCGACAATCTGGAGGTGCGACGACGATGACGACTGCTCAGACAACAGTGATGAAGAAAACTGTCGTAAGTGTTAAAATCTGTGGACACATTTAGGCAGACAAGGTCTGTTAACTGTGGGAAAAGACCTGTGATGATTGGGGTGTTATGCAAATATCACAATAAATAGGAATAGCCTATTACATTAAAATCAAAATAGAACAAAAGAATAAAAACATAATTGTAGGTCACTGCAACTCCTCCCTTCCCCGTGCCACACACCCAGAACAATTAACTGTGCTAAAACATAAAAGCATCCTATTGCATTCTTATGATCTTATAGATGGTCCATTAGGTATTTTTTCATATCCATAAAAAATATTCCAAAAGTTTAAAAACTAATTAGATGTATATCATTAATCTCATCAAGAGACAATACCTGGATCTGCTCCCATCAGCTATCCATTAGAGCTTGACTTATAGTCTGTTCATGACTGGAATGCAGTGTATTAAAGCTCCTCTATCTTAATGAGCTATATTTCTCACAATGTTAACAGTTATGAACCAGAAATACATATATCCCCTAGGCATCTGTCCATTTCGTATTCTTTTTATGGATTTGCTATCCTATTAGCATTTATTTTTTTCTTTGGGCATTATGCAGCAGGACAATGCCTTATTTTTAGGGAGACATAAAAGCTTTACAAAGATGCACAAGTAAAATCATGTTTGGAGGGATTAGGTGTGTGTGTGTGTGTGTGTGTGTGCCTCAGGCAGGTGATTTTATCCCTATTTTATATATATATATATATATATATATATATATATATATATATATATATATATATTACATATTTCATATATGTCTATTATATGAAGCTTTATATATTATATGCTCAACAAGCATGTTTTTTAAAATGAGGGTTGATTGGGTGGAACCATTTTCCAATCATCTTCAAATAAGAAGCTGTCCAGCTGAGAGATTGCGTGGTGCATCGGTCTAGTGCACAAAGCTCTGACAGGTAGCTTGGATGTGTTGTTCTGCGCAGAAATAATAGAATTTCAGTTTCCTGTCTGACTGTGAGCCAGTGGCCTATATTTTGGAGGAATGCTTGCGCTGAAACCAGTGAAGTTGTGCCAAAGCTGAATCCAAACCCTGCATGTTTGCCATGCTGCAATGTTCTTTTGTGTCTGGGCTAATTGTAACTCGGGAGGAATTCCTGCACCTCAGCACACATGCATGTATACTGTACATACTCCTTTATTTCTCCTCATACCTCTCTCTGTCTTTCTTTGTTTCTGTGTCTTTCTCCCACAATCTCCCACACACACACACCTGCTGTAGACAAACACATCATAGTTCCTTTGCACGTTAGTCTGGAGGTGTTGCCATTGTTACTCTGTTTCTGAGGCCAGCAGGACGAGTCCTCGGGCATGCCAAAAAAAGTCGGTCATTTGAAGCATCTTTGCTCCTAAAACATTCATGTGTCACTGCCTCACACACACACACACACACACACACACACACACACACACACACACACACACACACACACACACACACTCCTCCTGAAAGCCTTTTAAGCTGAGACTACTGTCAACCAACCATTTGATGATTATGACAGTCCAGTATTACTTGCCATTATATTAGAAAGTGGCCTTCACGCTGTGTCCATTTCCTTTCCTGCGTAGGCAGGCAGATGAGGCTGGTTGGCCTGCGCAGAGTCAGATTTGTCTCTGCACTGGCATTCTGGTACTGTTGGACCACTGATTGGCCAAGGATAGTAGTTGTTCAACTTTCACCCTGTTTGATTTAGAGAAGAGGTTCTCTGGCACACTTCTGTAAACTCTTTTTTTTTTCTTCTATTTCTGCATATGATGAGGCTAAAAGACAGCGGGACAGTGTAGTGCACTGAAGTGTAAACCTGCACAACATATGCTGCACAGGGGAGAGAGTGTGGTAAGAAATCAGCTTGTACACACAGCAAATCCTGTGCAGGAATTACACGGTTTCTTGTTGACTGTGAAGTGGTTGCATTTTTTAAATTAAGTTTCTGAATGGTTGAACAGATGGACTTACTTTTTATTGTACTTGTATTCACAATGTATTATTTTACAACACAATGCCAAGCCCAAGAATCCAGTGACTGAATGTGTCCAGCAGACCATGGTTATGAAATATGCTGACAGGAAGCAACCTTTGCCGCATCTCCTTTAGGGCTGCCACCTCTTAGTCGATTAGTCGACTATTCAGTCGTTTTGGTCTTAGTCGACTAAGATTTCTTTAGTCGATTAGTCATTTTTTATGCTTATTCATGCTTAATTACTCATTTCCAAGAAACTTATGAGCACATTTATGGTAAACACAAGATTTAAAGTGGTGCTTTTGCAGGATTAATTGTGGAGAAACTCAATTTTACAGATGGTTAATTAACTACATTTATATTGTGCTTTTCTCAAAGCACCTCTCAAAGCGCACAGCTCTGTCAATTAAATCAACTAATCGATTAGTCGACAAAATTGTATAAGTGTTAGTCGACTAAGAATTTCTTTAGTCAAGGACAGCCCTAATCTCCTTATTTACCATGCCAGTGTCACCTTATTTCCAACCTGACTGCTGCTTGTAGTTGAACCTCACAGAACGGGTGTAAATATATTAAAACACTGTTATTGCTCATACCCTTTATGCATCATGATCCTCCTTCATCCTCCACCCTGTTTCTGTTCACCCATCCCCCACCAGTCCTCCCCCAGACTCCATCCCATCCCCCATCATCCAAACTCTATTCCCCACTGACCAGTCCCTGCATGCACCCATACATTCATATATGCATAATTGCACTCATAGGTATGCACAGACACAAGTATGGACGCACGTGAGCATAAACACAAATGAATGCATACCAATGAACTCTGGACTTTTCTGACAAAGAATTGAAAAGTTGAATCTACATAAACCATAATAGAAACTGTTTATTTTGTTTACTGGTTGCATAACATTTCTGGGGAGGATGAGATGCCAAGCCACCCTGCCTCTTGCCTTGTCTGCAGTTGACAGCAGTGAAGGCGACAAAAGAATTCTGCCTTGAATTTTCAAAGTCAGATTTGTGCCAACTCTGACATGGAGCTTCCGTTTAATCCTCCCCCTGATTATAGCAGCATATCACCCAGTTTCCATCTATCTGCCTTACCTGCAAAGTCCAGCGCATCTGCCTGACTTTCTTGTCATCGTTGCATTTGATAACGATCCATTTGTTCATGAATTTAACAGCGATACCTGCAGGGAGGCTTATTTTTTTATTTTTATTTTTTTACATCACCACATACTGTAGAGCTCAAAGTATTCTTTTGTTTTCCTCTGAGATGCAGAGTCAGCAACAAATTGTGTGCCTCCTCCCATTGAGTTTTTTTACCCAATACATCCCAATAAATTCCTTAAGAGGCAAACACACTTTTGAAACTGCTGACGCTTCTCCACACCTCCTCTAGTCAATGTTAATTTCTTTATTCCAAAGCCTTTCAGTGGATGCAGTCTCATCTGCTGCACTTGTAACTGAAGTCCTGCCAACACACAGTAGCAAGTTTTAGGAAAAGGAAAAAGTATCCCTCCACCCTTGCTTAATGCTTTATTCAACAATGTTTAAATCTCAGCTGCTTTTTGCTCAGCTTACATCTGACACCAGTTGAAGACAAAGTAAAACCATGAATGTGAATCCGGTGTGCAGGTATCTTTTATTTATGATGTTGTCTAGGGCTGGGTGATATGGAGAAAATAAATATCACAATATTTTTTACCAAATACCTCGATATCGATACCGCAACAATATTGTGGTGTTGACTCTTGGTGCTTTCACAAAATATTTACACAATGAGATTTTTAATAAATAATCATCAGTAATGTGGATATAATGACTAAGTGGGTAAAGGCAAATAATAGAACAGTTACAACAGTCTAGTAAGTTCAGAAAATGACACCACTTTACTGTAATGCAGCCTTTAAAACCAGAAAAGACAATACTTATGCCATATTACAATATCACAATATTCAAAATCTAAGACAATATCTAGTCTCATATCACCATATTGATATTATATTGATATATTGCCCAGCTCTAATGTTGTCTCAAGAACATGGTCTGTTATGTGGTTGTTCTCTACTTTCTTTAGTCTGTACATTGATCACATTATGTAAGATTAGTTTGGCTTCTTGTGTGTTCCAGGGAGGAGGATATGCCATGCCCACTGAAAAGCACCATATAGCTCTTCTGAGTGCTTTTTCCATCTCTCGACAATAGTCACAGTTGCTCACTGGCTTTAACTTTGAAATCCTACCATTTTCTTTAAGAAGATTCAGGTGTTGCTGGGATACAAATGACAGAACATTGAGAAAGAAGTTATTCAGTGGTAACTGAAAGTAAGTGGGTCTCACATTATAGGATTTGCTTTTTGTGTTGCATTTGATGTTTTCAACCGCCTTTTCCTTTGTCAAAAAGAGACAAGATTTTGCTGCCAGAAATCTCCTCCAGAACTCTTAATGCTCACTTACAGTTGTGTTACCTGCATCTCTGTTTATCTGTTTATGCGTACCTATTTGGTACCAATTTCACCCCAATTACCATCAATAACATAGCTACCTATATCTATCTATAGATACCATCTGTATCAGTCTTCTCTTCTCTTCTCTTCTCTTCTCTTCTCTTCTTCTTCTCTTCTCTTCTCTTCTCTCAACAACAAAAATCATAGTGTTCCTGATGGGTGACTGGAGCCCAGTACTCATCGCTCTGTTTTTATGTTGTTTATAAGTTCTCCTCGCTGTGTGGACACAGTGCCAGGCTAGTTGACAGCAATATATGTGATGTTATGTCCATTGATTGTAAACGAGGAAGCAGTTTGGCCAACTACTGGGATCCATTTGTAAATACAGATTAATAATACAGTTACCCGGGATGTTCTGCTCTGTGTCATAGAGGTTTCGGGGAAACGAGAAAGAGACCCATCATCTTGTTATGTTTTGACTTAGCAGTGTTGAAAACATGTCTTGGTCCCCCCACAGTCTTAGCTTCCACAGTCTTAGCTTGTGTTGCGTGAAGAGATGTGTTTGTCAGTGAGGCGTTGAATGTGTAACTGTGTGAATGTGGCAGGTCGTTGTTGCAAATGAGAAGTCTCAATCGACTTACCTGGATGAATAAACGTTAAAAAAGAAAAGAAGATGCACAGCAAACATAAGTAACTAAGTAATGAAATGCAGAGATATTTGACCTTACCATTAAGCAGTAAATGCAGTAAGTAATGGTATACTTGTTCAGTAGTTAATTAAGTATTAATTAGGTTTTAAATCAGCTGCCAAGCTGACTGCTAGACAGTGACTAGACATTTTCTCCCTGGGTGCATTTAGTGTTTAGTGCATTTGTTGGCATCAGGTGTCTAACGCTCTCAGAGGCCATTGCTCTAATACAGCCTATGTCTAATCCCCCGTCCACATGTGTGTGTGTGTGTAACTGTGTTTGTGTTTGCTTGCTTGGTTGCTGGCCCTACTGGCCTACTGGCCTGTGTCTGCGTGTCTCAAAGCCAGCATGCCCAAAGTGATCATTAAGAAGTCTGCAATTGAGCTATTATCTCAGATTAGTGCAAAGATGCTCATAGAAAGAAAGGGAGAGAGAGAGGGATTAATGTGGGGATATAAAACATCACTCAGCCTCAACCCCTTGCCCCCACTCACCATGTATTTATCCCCCATTCCACTTGGTTTTTAGTGCTTAACGCGTAAAAGAAAGCACTCATTTGCATCATTTTAAACATTACAACTCCCAGAAATCTTAGAAATAAAAAAAATCTTATATTTCTTACTTTTAACAGTGTGAGTTGCCTCATGAAAAATGCTGTTATAGTTCAGTTGAATCATTAAAATATTGCCACGGTATTAAAACAACAGCATAAACTGGTAATCTGTGCAACACTGGTTTTAAAACAGCATAATCTTCCGTTATGGTTCAACACTGGATTCTGGTCTTAAACTTGATGATTTTAAGTCAAAACGTCATTGTGCCTTTATTTGAATCCGACAGGTTTCAAATGCAAGATTTTGTGCCACATGCCTCACGACTAATTTATTAGTTGAGTATTTTATGTTCCTTTTGTGCATATTTAGAGCTTTCTTGATTCTCAATTAACTCTGCAAAATATGTTCCCTCAACAGCACAATGGAGCTTATGATACTAGTAAATGTCGAGTAAAAAAAGCGGTTGCGGACGTCAAGCAGTTCATTCTTTCAAATATTCACAACACTTGACAGTTGTTGTAAAATTATAAAAAAAAATAAAGACAGTCTCTTCATGCATCTGGTGAGATGTATATCTTTTTTATGAGTTGAGAGCTGAACTAGTTTTGAAATCCCGCCATTCAGTTTACATGAAAATGTCAAACATAAAGTGATGTGTCTACACATGGATATAGTTTTTGTAATAGGGGTGGCAGTGAAATAAACCCAGCATGAAAGTCGATAACACATGCTGGATGTTTGAGAGAAGCTGCTTTCTCTGTAAACCAAGGCCTTGGGACCACAGCCATCCAGGCACGCAGCGCCTTTCAGAAAAAAAAAACAGACCCACAAGGGAGGATGTTGGCCCACATAGCAAGAACTGTGGTGGCCCTTTGCAACTTGTGATTCATTTTTGTGAAAAATGTCATTTCATGTGAGTCAACAGGCCTGCTTGTGAATTTTTGCTGAAGGCTCCGGGGATGTTTGGATTGGTTGAGTCTGGCTGTGAATCTCACTTTATTTTGATTTATCTGTTTGTGGATGAGTACACACACTCATCACAGACCTACAGAGGACATTATGCCACTCTGAAGTCAAGCCAGGGTAACCGAGAGAGTCAGAAGCGTGCGTGGTAGGGAATTGGAATGATGAGCAAATGGCTGTGACACAGCAACCAAAGCCCTCAGTCTCTTTATTTTTTTTTTGATGATTCAGTGTGGCTGGATGAATTATGACTGTCACTTCCACTCATAGAAGTAGCAACAATCACCTTCCTCTTGCACAGCTAGACAGTGACTCATTACATTGCCACCGTCACAATGTTAAAACTTCACATACAGGCCATCACTGCCATGAAATCATTCCACCGGTCTACATGTCTCCACCATCAACCCACCCCTCAGACCCATTTCTAACTGTGGCTGCATTTCTTCTAAAGGGCCAGACAGAGAGACTAAACAATGGTCACTTACTGAAGATGCAGTTACAGTTAGGGTTGAAAGATTTAATAATTCTATATAAGCAATCTTCAATACAAACTTACTCTGTAGTGCTACAACTATTGGCTATTTTCATTATCAATTAATCTGCCATCATTTGAAAACCTGCTCAGTTTTCTCGTACACAGTGTGTTTACATGCAGTTTAATAAAACGATTATATTCGTGTTAAGGCAATACTCAGATTTTTCAAATGCCATGCAAACACCTTACCCGGTTAAAATCAGAGTTCTCATAACCAGGTTAACAGACCTAGAGAACTCCTTTAGTAACCAGAGTATCCCTGCATGTATACACCTTAACTGGAATATGATCGGGTTAAGCGTATGCTTAACCCAATGCGTATGCGATGCGTATGCATGCTCCAACTGCCCCTCCCCACTCCACTGGAGTATTTTTTGACCTGGAAATAATACAAATTGTTGCTATCATACAACAAAACAGTGTTGGCCGAATCAGCAGCAGGCCATTGGCAGCAAAGAGCCTACGGTCCATCTGTTTTACTCCCCGCCGAGGCAGCAGCGGACACCGGGAGATGGCTAAACAGATTATCCATCTCCGGGGCTGTCAACGCTGTGTCTCTGCAAAAAAGTGGATGGACCAAGCAGCACCTGCTGTGGCCCCAGGCTAATGTTAACGTTAGTTAGCTAACGTTAGCTTGCTAATTCCACCCGGCACTGGGCGACACTGGTTACAGATAATACACCAAACAAAGTTGTCAGAGGAGAGAACTGGCATAACCCTACTACTGCTGTGCATGTAAACGCAATGAAAAATATGATTGTGCAATACCAAAATTGCAGAATCTTTCCAAATTCTGTCGCTTAAACTTGTTTTTGTTGTCGCCTTTTTTGAAATTTGAAATGAAATTTCTTTCCCCATCATTTAACCTTAATCACAGTGTACGTGGAGCTTTAAATAGATTTCCCTGTCTCTTCAAGGAACATCAGGAACGGTCAGTCATGCCTTTAATTTAGAAAGCTTATATTTAAATCATAGGCTATATAAGAATTGAATGCCTATTCAAGAGATTCAACCTGACTGTGTGCGTGTTGCAGCTCAGTACTTTGGCAGAAGTTTGCCTGAAAGTGGTAGAAAATATTAGGCTGATAGAAAGCAGAGCAGTGGGAAATGTTAGCTGGCAGATGGTTTCTCTGAGTTGTGCCTGACCTCATGTGCTTTAGGGAGGCATATTGTGATCAAAGCGCAGCAGCTAAGCTCTGCCTAGAGATAGATATGTTTTAAATGCATAGCCATCGGCCAGTCACATGCACGCACAAATATGTATGCACACAGGCACACACACAGGCTTCACACTAAAAAATACTTATGGAATAGCTTGATGTACATAGACACAAATACACAACAAAGTATAGGATGTTGTATTAGTTTGTGTGCACCTATCGTGCACGGAAAGTGATGTAATCTTCTGTGACACAGATCACCAGATAGAGAAGAAAAAGAACAAGAGCGATGGAGGGTGGAGAAAAATAAAGGGAGAGGAAGAGAAGGCAGTAGAGAGGCGGGCCAAGGAGGGTGGTGTTGTGGTATGGGTGGGGTGGTGGGAGCAGTGATGAAGAGTGCTGCAGTGTCATTGATTTTAGAGTGGTTGTTTTGCAGGGTTATTGTTGTGATGTAGATCAGATAAAGGGTAGCAAAAGAGACAGACAGCCCATTAAAAAGGAAGGTCAAAGTTGAGGATGTGTTTTCTGTCTTATGCCGCACAATCTGGAGGTTATCATGTATGGAGGGAACAGAACGACTATCTACAGAGATGTAGGTAGAAAAGCCACCACAGAAAACAAAGTAAACCAGACCGCAAAAAAAAGATCTCCTACTCTAGCCAAAGTACAAAAGTGAAACCAATGGTGCCTGTTTGGTTTAAATGAAGACAAGCAGAGCATCTTTATAGGAGGCTCCAACTTGCTACAGAACATCTGCTTGTCCTATCCGACAGCTGGGAACACCAGGCAGGCACACATGCAGCATTCCTGCTCTACTTACAATGCTGTTTTGAAGTACATTTTCTGTATTTATCAGTCAAAATGGGAGCAAAGCAGGATGACATTATTTTATAAATTGCATACACACTACCTTTTGTGAACTCAAAAAATATATAATATGAAAATATAATTTGGAGCTTAAAAAATGTATTATTTGTTGCAGGATTATTGCAATATATGCAGATGTTGCTTTTATTGTATCCACCTGTTTCACATCCTCCAATATCACCAATATCAAGACTGAGAATCACTTAATCTACTGTAGCTTTTCACTTGTATTGACCCTCAAAGATCTGTTATAGCAGAAACCTCAATTCTGCATATTGTACAGTACAGTACCACGGCCTACTTAGAATCTCGACACCACATGTATTATTACAGGGTAGAAATAGCAGCGAAAATGCCCCAGAAAAACCTTCATTAAATTGCCTCATGCAACAGGATGCTGCTATTGCAACTGAAAGCTACAACTTATTTCACACTGCGCATTGTAAAAAATGTCTATCTATTCTATAACTTTTAGAGTCAATGCCTATGAAGAGGATTCCTTGATCAGTCTACCCAGTACTGCATTGAATAAGTTTTGTGTTGTGACATTTTGGTGTTTAGGAATTTAGACAAATGCTACTGTAATATCCATCAGACAATTTGGCTCAAGTAAGATTTTATGAAAACAGTTTATGAAGCACTTCACTTCTCTCCTATTAGTTTAAGTGAGGCAAACCGAATGCTATATCCGATGTGTAACAAATGTACCATGCTTTTAATGGAGCCATTTGTGCTTTACATGCATGAGAGAAACCCCAGGAAAGAGCGCAGTTGCAGTGTCATACTTACTTGGAGATACAGTGTATTTGTTCATACTGATACTGTATTCAGCACATGCATATGTGTAAAGTCTTGCATTGCAAAATGGAAGAGATCTGTGTGTTTTGACATTAACAATTAATAATTAACATGGAGTATTTACAACGTCACATACGCTTCTAACCCTCAGGGCTTCAAGGTACCTTCAAAATCCATTGATGAAGTATTCATCTAAGGCATTACTAGCAACAGCTTCTGTGATGGGCCCACCCTGTATAGCTGCATTGTGCTACTTTGCTAACATTCAGCAGCTTTGGTAGTAAGAGGGAAGCCTTTAGTCATGGTCTGAGTAATCTGTTTCTATGGTGGGTGGCTGCTGGACTCTTTGATTGGACAGCGGGCCTTTGGTGGGCCCACACGAGAGGATATCAGCCCTCACAGAGTCCATCAATAGCTGTCTGTGATCATGCTCGCCCTGTCTGACACAAGTGTGCCGTATATGTTTGTGGGAGACAAGAAGGAAAAACTAAAAACCGACAAAGCATGAAGCTTGAAACATGGAGAAACAGAAGGTCTACTCGCACACTTGCAGAAGTGGGTAAATGTGCTTGTGAATTGTGTTTGCATACAACTGTCGGGTTGTGTTCAAAAGCAAGCAGCAGTTGGGACTAAAATCTGTCTGTGTCTTAATTACGATTCCTTCTTGCGAAGGGCAGATTTTCTAGAACAAGAAATTTGACCTCAGGCAGTATTACAGTTAAGTTAATTTGCATCTGCAGTGGGAAATGTAAAATCCTGCTCCCAGTGCCTTGTCACAGCAATTTGAATGCCCTAGTATTCAGGCCAGTCTGGGTCTTTCTGCATTGTGTTTCGTTTTATTGGAGTCAGGTCTCTGCAAGAAAGAGAGAGAAGGAATGAGAGAAGCGAGAGATGTGGCTCATTCTCTTTGCAGGGTAAAAGGCTAATCTCCCAATTCCCATTACAGTCCCTTGGTTATAAGACAGACACTATAATCCACTGTGGCACACATTTCCATATACAGGAGTGACTGTTCTGTAGGCTCTTCTATTGCGTTTGGCTGCCTGTGACTTAGAGTGGCAAGACTCCACCTATTGTAAACTTAAGATGCGTAATGGAAGTGTGCTTGAAAGTAATGAGAAAAGACATCAACCCTTTTAAACAAGCACTTTCATAGATTATTTTATACGTTCATGATCAGCAGTCTGAATGCAGAGAAATCTCAGATACCCATGAAAAATAACTTTTGTTATGGATCATATTCCCCATTTACACTTGTGTCTCATGTTTATATAAAATCCAGATGCGATTTATTTTACCATTAGCCACATATGTATATACTAGGGCTGCCACCTCTTAGTCGATTAGTCTAGTCGACTAATCGGTTGTTTTGGTCTTAGTCGACTAAGATTTCTTTAGTTGAGTAAGTAGTTTGATAAAGGACCTTGACAACCCAACTGCATTTTACCGCAAACTTGCGAGTAGTTAACTTTCTAAAGCAGGCGCAATCGCTTGTTTGCTAAGAGTCGGGTCGGGACTCCAACATTAACACACTGACAACATTGTATTCAGAATAACTTTTTAATGCGTGATTGTGTAAAGGTGTTCACGAGATAGATACCAACCTTTTGTGAACTTGTGAATTTCGCCAGCCGTCTTCTCTCCTTTATGGAGACAGACGCTGTGTGCACAGTGGGAGGGGTGTGTGTGTGTGTGTGTGTGTGTGTGTGTGTGTGTGTGTGTGTGTGAGCAAGACGCAAGTGCCAGAGAGACGGAGGAGAGCAGGGACAGGAAAAGCATATTTTAAATATCGTTACAAAAATAATATAAAAAAATAACGAAAACACTAGTGGTGTGGCTCTTGATGTGTGTGCCCATGCAGAAGTACAATTTGAGTGTGTGCTGGAGCCCAGGCACACAGATGGTATTTTGTAACCGTAGATGTCTTGAACTCGAGATGTCTGGTAGTCAATCTTTTAAAGTGTATGTTCATATGAGTGCATTTGTGCACTTAGTTAATCAGTAACAGTGTTGTACTGTCAACTCACAGCGCTGATATCCTCCCCCAAGATCCTCTATGAGGCTTTGAAACTTGTCTGCTTCTAATCTGTGAACTGGCGTGTCAGATTTTAAAGCAAGTTGTATCTTTGTAGTGAAAGCCTTTACTCCAGATTTCTTCTGTAACTTCAAAACTAATGAAACGTACAGGCGATTTGGTCTTGAGAGTTTGGGGATTTGAGTTTACTTTTTGGAAAGTTTAACGCACTCCCTTTCACTTCCTACATTTATTTTGAGTATTTGCCTTAAGCAAGCTTCTGAACCCCCAGCTGCACCACTGGAATTGCTTAGTAGCTGATAAACAGTATAAAAGACTACAGTGAAAACAGTTAAAATGTGAAGCAAGGCATTGTTGAGATGTGTGTTGTCAAGCTTCCATGACTAATTAAAGTTTACAAATCTGGAGTCTAATCAATACATCTCTCCGGAAAATATCTGGGTGGACTGCTGTGACGAGATATACAAGACCTCAGGTCTCAATAACACACAGCAGAACTCAAAGCTGAAGGGTGCATCCTCTGCAGAATGTGAAAGTTGCGTTCACAGAAATTTTGGTTTGAACTGCAGACTGGGGTGTTTCAGGCCAAGCAGAAGGAGCATCTGGCTGCTGTGTAGATTTGGATTTCCACTGGAGCGTGCAGGAGAAGCTCTGGATGGAAAAGCAACAGTGAAGTAGTCAGCTGTTTGGCTGAGAAATCTGTCCTCGAACTATGTGTCTCCATGTTTTCTACACCACTTTATTATCAAAGACTGTGGGGCAGGTGACAGACTGCACCAACCAGCTGTTCTTCTTTATTTGGATGGTATTTCAGTTGGAATGTTCCCAGCTTTAGATATAGACTTTATTGTATATATTTGACAATGTATTATCATCTGCAAAGTTTATTTAGTTTATTTGTTAGTTTCAATGATGCATTTATTTCCTTTTGGGATTTTGTGTATGAACTTGGCAGAGAATCAGGCCTTTATCAAAATAAAGCTTTCAACATTTTATTGTACCACAAGAGGCCCGTCCATCTGTATAGCAAGATTAGTTATTAGGAAGTTTCCTGTTTTGCTGCTCCTTTTCTGATAAAAGAAGGATTTTTGGGGTGCAAGCACTAGCTTAAGCTGTGGAGAAGTGCACATTATCGGACCTTTGCCATGGATTGAGAGACAGCAGCTGGGACTGGTTCCTGCAAACACCCGCTGTTAAAACCTTGCCTGCTTCCGCCACTGCTCGCCATAATTAGATTCCTTTGCCAAAATGCTTTTTGTGTTTTCAATGAAATGCTCAGTAATTGCTTGGCTCTTCATCACAGCTGTTTATATTTTTAAACTGTTCTTGCAGAATAAGTACAGAAACATTGCCCTAGTTCACACAGGACATTCAGTCATTGGTGCATCAGCCGATTCTAAGCTGAAACACTAATCGCTGTCAACACATAAAACAAGGCCTTTGGTATGGGTTTGAGATAATAAGGTGTATCCCTGCAGTTCTCTACCTGCTGCAGATTGGTTGTGCTGTTAACTCCCTTCATCATCAGTCCCGTCACATCTGTGAGGTTCCTGTCATCTGTTTCTGGTGACGTTTCTCTTGAAGCTATGCCTTTCAAATCTCAGTGTGTGTGTATGTGTCTGCTCTGACACCCCTGGGGTTTGATTGTGCTCCCTGCTGAATCATTAGCAGACCGCTGAATATCATGCAGCGAATACCCCAGAGCGCAGAAGCTGTACCGCCAAATAAAACAGTATAACCACTTGTACAACAATTGTTTTAACTCTATAATGAGATGTAAAATTCCTGGCTGTATCTAGGTTAGACTTTCCAGCAGAAGTGATAATTACAAAGAATTACTTGACATTACAGCTGGGTTGCATCACTGATGCTGATTTAGAAATACCACATGTAAGCTGTAAAAGAGGTACAGTACACTCTGAAATGTGCAGTATAGGGGTGCATCGGATAACAAAACTCACTGTTTGGATCGGATCATGGTTTTGAGTCACGGATCGGATACATTTTCGGATCAGCACACATAAGGCAGGACGGAGCTCTGTAGCCGGCGTCACAGCTTTTCGAGTTCTTCCACTCTTCCAGTAGCCATGACTGTCATTATCAACTGATTGTGTTGCCTGTATCTTTTCACGGCAAACCTCCATAAAGATTTATCAGCCTACTTTAACAGCGACAGTAAAAATTTATTTCACACTATTATTATGATTAAACTTTCCAGTTAATCCGCGGTTCACATTAATTCCGAATCGTGAGTGTTGAGCCGTACGAACCACAGATCAACTGTGATCCTATGTGGTTATCTAAATCATCTTCCTCTGTCTGTTCTAGTCTCTATTCTGACATTCTGATCTCATATATTCATAGATATGATATAAATCGGTCATATGGGCACTATTTCTATGTTCACAGCCTTGGTCTTTGCTGATGAACTTGGTGCCTTCTTGTTAATATGGATACCATTCTACAGATTTTACAGAAGCAGGTTGATGCATGTCACCTGGCATTTCTCTATGGTGGTTGTATAGTAAACACACGATAAGCACTAAACATAGGCAAGCATTGTTAACTAATGTAGGTCAATTCATTATCTGACTGCACTCATCTCGTTCAGCAGCATAACATGAGTCACAGCGGCCCTACAAGATGTTCACAGTGTTTCTACATCAACCAAACACGTCATTGAGCTAAAAACAGTTTGTTTTTTTGCTTCCTCCTCTGTATTTAATACAGTTAATAAATTGCCATGTCTGGTCAATGTATTTTATTTTCATTATTAATCATTTAATAACAAGCCAGAGTTATAATAGGTCTAACTTCAGTCATGTCCAAGCACTTTAAGCGCATGATCTTTCACATTTCAGTAACTTAATACAGTTATGGGGTTAGGAGAGTGAACAGTAAACGGTTAAGATGATATTAATGAAATAAAACAACAATCAGGGACTCTGGATTAAATGCATTGTTTCCTGTTAAGGCGGACTCCACCACTAACAGTGAAAATTATATACTATAGAGCAGTAACTACTGAATGTAAATACATTGAATGATTATTGATGTGTAAAACATGACCATAGATGACATCAAAAATGAGGTTTCATTTCATGAGACGCTTAAGGATTACAACTATATAACATGCTGCATATAACACAGTGCCACAGTATTCTGTAACACTGTCACTATAAACTTACTGTACCTTTACTGGTAGAAGCTCCTGTCTGCTGTAACTTGATAGCAGATAACATTTTTGCTACTTGTCCAGAATCCTGAAGTTTTACCAGCCGTTCATATTACCTTATCACCCTTGACCAAACTTAATTTAAACAGTGTTCAGCTTGTTTGACGGTGTAGTGTCCTCTGCAACTTTGGTTTGCCCTGTAGTTTGTGTAATGGAACAGTGTGTCCCAGTAAAGATGCTAGGCTGTAGGATGAAAATGTTAGCATATGGCTGTTTATCAACCATATTTTTGCTTCTCTAAACCAGAAAACACAGGAAAAAGTAGAGTAGCAGAAGGTCAGACACATGGAGCAGGCACCATGCGGTGAAGGGCAGGGACATGTGTGTGTATTTGCTGATAGTCAGTGGCAATAGTCTGTGGCAAGCTTTTTTTGTAAACACTAAAATGTTATCTCAACAGCATTTGTCAGTTTTATTTCACAGCTTGTGTGTGTGTGTGTGTGTGTGTGTGTGTGTGTGTGTGGGGGGGTTCGTGTTCACCCCCCCATGCATGCTCCATATGAGCATGCAGAGCGAAAGGAAGTGGACCGTCACATGAGCATGAATAAAAGAATTTCATTGAAGCTTGAAAACAGTTTGATAAATTGAGACTTGTTCTGAATGTCGATGTGGCTCAGCGGTGTCCTGTGTGCCTTTTTCACAGATGTCGGTGTACAACCACCTGTACCACTGTCTGATATTGCTCATACTTCAGACATCGAGGTAAATCTCTTGGGGTTTAGCCAAGCTGAACCAAACAGTCTTCAGTATAAATCCCTCTCAGGCGGCCTTGAAGGAACTAAGGAGCTCTGCTAGCTTACGCTGCCCAGTCTCCTCCTAGTCAGGAGGTGTTTGTGCCAAAGTGAAATATGTCTTTTAGCAGGCTGGGAGCTATAATTAGAACAGTATGTGTCTTTGGTTAGTACACAAGGTCAGAATAAATGCTGGGCAGTGAACAGCAGCAAGTAGCCTCCCTTACCTCCGTCATCCTGAATGTGTTGTGATGCACACCTGATAGCAGGCTTTGTGGGTAGGCCTGTCACAATATGCAATAAATCAATTAATCGCATGATAAATAAAAATTAGCTTGATAATTTTTAAATGGAAATTATCGCGGCTGGAAAAAATTTCCATTTTATTCAATGTTTTTGGTTGTGTTTGGTTTTCATTCCAGTGCATTTTTTGTTAACAGAGACTGAGAGTCCATTTTATTAATTGTTTTTGGTTGTTTTGTTCATTTATTGCGGATATTTAAAATGTCTTTCAGTTCCAGTGTTAAATATTCTTTAGAAATAAAAGTTTATTGATCTTTGAAAAGGTGTACCTGCATTATTATGCCATTATCATTATATGGTCTCAGAACGACAAAATTATCGTTTATCGCAATAATTTCTGGGACAATTTATCGTCCAGCAAAATTTGTTATCGTGACAGGCCTATTTGTGGGTCACGTAAATATGGCCATAAAGTTCATCTTAATTGTGATTGTGATAAAGCCTCAGTACTTTTTTTGGGCTTATTTCAGTGTTGCTGATTTAATGCTATTTTTTAAGTAAAGTACACAACATAAGTAATGACGATGATGATGAGGTTGTGTGAGATAAAGATATGAGGTGGTTTATCAAGGCTTTACGGTGCTGTTCCAAGCAGGTTTGCACTCACAACAGTAGACGAAGAATTAATTCACACACGTGTACTGTTAAACTATCTAAAAATACAATATATGTTATAATGCACACCTTCTGGCAAATGAGACTCAATGTGATGTATATAGTCCTAAATCACCTTCGATCACGAAAATTACATGTAATTAAGTCTGCAGCCCAGCCCTGATGCCATACCTTCCTAATTTTTATCTTTAACATCTGATTTGCTCAATTTGTCCGAAAGGGGAAAAAAGGCAGGAGACAGAGAGATTTCATCTGCAGATGCCACTACTTTGGGGATCTGTGTTGCTAGATCAATACTTTATCAACCAGTACTGAGTTAGAGCTCAGTCCCATTTGGCTTCTTGTCTTTCTGTTGGTTCCAGAGCTCTCCACACAGGCCTGACCGACAGCAGACACAACTTATACCTTGCAATAATTGTACCCAATTGTCACAGTTCGCCTTAGCTCATAAACAAACATTGAGATGGCAGCAACATTTTTTCAGGGATTAACCCTTGTTGACTGGTTTAGTTTGTGTTAACAAAAGAAGGGTTGAACACGGGTCAGATAACCCTGGTCTGACCCTGGTTATTTGTGTGAAAGAGGTATTAGTGAGTTCCAGACAAGGGGGTGAAAACTCTAAAGGACACCTTTAATTCACCTATGTGGAGCTTCTACTGTAGGTATACGATAACAGAGATATATTAAATATAAATTAGATAGACACTCAAATTGGCCTAATTAGATCCTATAATTATTCCCTAAAGCAATTTCAAGAGCAGCTTGTCCCAAGTCTTGTTGATGCCATGCTGTATTTTGTATGCTACCATGATATCCCATTCATTTAGGAAGGTTTAGTCATTTGCATGCCGGTTTAAGCCAACCGGATACATTATGTTTCCTGCTTCGACAACACTCCCCTACTTCACTCTGAGCTAATGAGGCCATTTGTCTTCTAATGCCCAGGAGAATGTGCTTATCATTGCATTACCTATTAAGCTTCTTGTGGCCTCCAAATGGAAAGAGCTGTCATTAATATCCTTCATGGTAAAAAAAAAAAAAAAAAGTTTCTTCAAGGGGTTTGTGTGTGTGTGTGTGTGTGTGTGTGTGTGTTGTGTGTGTCAGATGACTGAAGGCAGTCTGCTGCTCTGCTCTTGAACATCACTAAAATGATTGAGTGAGCTCAGTTCTTGACAGGACACATTAAAATGTACATTCAGGGGCCTTATCAGTCAACGATCAAGCGTTTTGAATTTGTGGTTGAGGCTTCTGGGTTTTGTAGTGTTTAAGCCATCCATGCCATGATTTGATTTCTCAGAAACAAAGCTGAAATAATTCAAACTAGTGGCTATAACAGAAACCTATATAGCTACTAGTTAATTAATTGATTAACTGAGAGGGTCTCACATTCCTGTGTTAAGTAATTTTGAGGATTAAAAGATTATTTTTCAATACAAAATTGGGAAAAATACTTCTGGAGCCAAGTGGTGGACTGACCAACCAACCAACCTACAGACTGACATTGTCACCCCTAGAGCCACACTGCTAGCTTGGTTAAAGATGTTAAAAACTGGTTAGGAAATCAGAAATACATCAGTGGGGAGCAAAGCTGATGTCTCCCTATCTGATAATAATGATCTAATCAAATAATATAAACCTCAACATCAACCCAACTTTACTGTAAACCCATACTTTAAATAGGTCTACCATGCACATTCACATGAATTGTGTTTAAGAAAGATAAAAAGGATTAGAAGCGGTGAAATGTTGACAACATCGGCCCCAGAGGAGAAAGCTCCAGGTGGGGTTGTCGGAGCGTGGAGCTTCTTCCCACTGTACCTCCTCCAGGAGACATAACATGGCTGGGTGAGCTCCCCTGTGCAGGGCCTTCATTCTGTCTGTGTCACATCACATTAGCAATGCTCCCGATAGGTTACTCACACAACACTGAATCACTGTTGTTTTTGTTTTTTCTTAGATTTTTCTCAAATGCACCGGAGCTGTGTCTCTATGTAAAAATCGACCACGTAGTGTCGACCAGGGAGACTGTGTGTGTGTGTTTGTGTCTGTGTCTGTGTGTCTGTCAGTGTGAGTGTGAGAGTGTGAGTGTGAGTGTGAGTGTGTGTGTGTGTGTGTGTGATAGAGAGAGCGAGAGAGAGAGAGAGAGAGAGAGAGAGAGAAAGAGAGAGAAAGAGTTTACATGTGCAGTGCATGTCATAGAGATTAACGTTGAGTAGGTGCTATCCCTGCCATTTATAGTAATATTGCCCATTTTTATTCAGTATCACACTTTCCATTAGGATTCCATAAAGCATTATTACTGTGTATGTCACTCTCCATCTCTGCTGCTATTACTCACTTCTGCTATTTCTCTGCTTTCTATCTAAAGGCTCTTCTCATTCTCCTGTCACCCCCCCCCCCTCCCCCATGAGCCTAACATTTTAAAACCTCTCCTAATTAAAACAGAAAGTCAATCCAAGCGCATGGTATGAGCTGGCCTAGGTAATTATTGCCAAGTGAACCATGGCCCCTGTAGACCTCAGAGCTCAGTTGGATTGGGTAAGAAGCTCAGTTTCTCGTGGAGAGAAACTGCACAACGTGGGCACATCTGACCTGCAGAGGCCACGTACAGATGAGCGGGAGATTTTCAAGGTCTTTGTTATGCGATCAAGCAAAGTCTTGAACAGTGTCTTAACCATCACATACTGCATTGCCTTAAAATCTTTTTGTTCATCTCATGGGAGTCAGATTAATTAATTAATTGAATATGAATTTTAATGTGTTGTATCTTCCAGGATTTGTATCGTATGAATCTAATTATTCTGTTATCTTTAAACCTGGTATTATGCTTCAGGGTCTCTCATGTCTGTGTGTCTCTCTCTCTCTCTCTCTCTCTCTCTTACAGCACCACACCTACTGAGTGATAACATATGCACGCCTTGTGTGAATACATGCTTGTCTGTGTTACAGGAAACACCTAAATTTGTTGTTTCAAGAAAAGTGAACACACCACTAATACGTTTATACACTTGAGGGAGGTGTTGGTTAAAAGGATGTCACAATGCTCATTTGCCCCATAATCATCTTGTTTTCACCATTACCAAAGGCCCACATTCCTGCTCTCTAATGAGGACACAAGTGGCACATAAGCTGCACTCCAGAAAACCTATGCGCTTAATGTGATCTAAGAAAAAAAACTATCAAAAATGCGTTCATTATTTTGTGGTGGCAAACTTAGAGGCTAAAGGCTCTGACACACCAACCTGATGGCCGACCTTCGGCAGAAAAGGCAGTTGGACTGATTGCTGGACAATAAATTGTCCCAGAAATGATTGCGATAAACGATAATATTGTTGTTCTGAGACCATTTTCATCTAATATAATGATAATGGCATAATAATGCAGGTACACCTTTTCAAAGATCAATAAACTTTTATTTCTAAAGAATATTTAACACTGGAACTGGAAGACATTTTAAATATCAGCAATAAATGAATGAAATATATATATATAAAATATATATATAATGATTATGTTTTAGGTGCATATGTATGTTTGTTGTGTTACCGCGTTTAGTTGCTATTGTTTTACAACAACTGCGACAAGTGGTTCACCACGGTCATTCAATTTGAATCTGAAGTGCTCCCACACTGCAGCTGTTGCTTGTGGCAATTCCATCTTTTTTTTTTTTTTTTTTACTCCAACTAGTGTTTTCTCTGGCTATACTCCTCACGCATCGTCTTTCTCCCGTCGCGTCCCACTGTCTCTCATACCTACACTGGCCCCACACCCTGTCGCTAACGGGGGGTCTACAAAGTCGCTAAGTTGGCAACACTGGCTACGCCAGGAGTCCCGCCTCCCACACCGAGACCATGCGGCTGACAAGTGACTGAAGGGTTCACTCCTCGTTCACCGAACAGACTCGAGTCACTGACCTGGCCAGACTGTCTGACGGCCGATTATCGGGTTGGTGTGTCAGAGCCTTTAGGATTTAGAGAAGGGAAAGACCTGATGGAACAAAGGTAGGAGGGGGAATGTTTGTCTCAGTAGTTAAATGGGGCAAGTTCATTCTGTTTTGCAGAAAAGGCGAGACAGAATGTTATTTGAAATGAAGTGAAATTAAACAAGGGTCGCTGATTGTGATTACAGGCTATGTCCTGTTAGAGCGACTTTAATAGACATTTCATAATTTCTTGTCATAGCGTCAACAAGCCAAGATGAGCCGTTATCGGTTTGACTTTGGCACTCTGACACAGGAGATAATTGAGAATGGGGCAATTAAACAAGATTTAGAATGAGAGACAAGCAGTTTCTAATCTGAGTGCTTCTCGGTGGCAGGCAATCCTGTACCGTAGCTGTTGGACTGCAGTAAAAACGTACACTCACATCATAGATAACACTTAAGTGACATATGCTGTAAATGTGAGAACTAAATTTCAGTGGGCGTTAAAAGACAGCCAGAGAAAACTAGACAGAAAAGGTGACACAGAAAATGGGTCTATAGCTGGACAAGTTCCCTTCACTTTTCAATATCCCACTTGTCCTGACTACATTTACAGGTTTACAGTTTGAATGACTTGACTGAAATGTCTCTAAGCAGTCAAGTCCTTACTGTCCAGCTGTCATAATGTTGGTAAAAATACATACATATTTAATATTGTTGGTCAATCAAAAATGAGTCTCTACAAAATTGATTTTGTAGAGACACAAATTTAACAGCATCATCTTAAGTTTGAGTGTAAGGTCAATACACACTGCTACATTACTAGTTTGCATTAACAAAAGGAAATCCTCCATTTTGCTAAAAAGATTTGTCCGAAGTCACAACCTTAAGATTTACAAGTTTCTGTTACAAGAAACCAAGTGGGGACAGCAGAAACTCCCATCTCAAGTGAATGCAGCTCAAAAGCATTTCTGACATTGGGAAGGTATGGAGGGAGGGGTTTAACCACCGATAAGTAGTACTGATGAAACTATACTGAAAATGGAAATACTGGCAGTGGATGTGAGTGTCATAAACGTTGCAGCATCTTGCTCTTCTACCATTAGTCCTTGCCATTTTCCTAACTACTATGACAGCAGTTGATAAGAAATTACTTACATGGTCTACCTTTACCTAACGTGTATGGTGAAACCCATTTTGACTAGTTAAAGTATAACTCCTATACCAAGTTCAAACTAATGCTATTTGAACTTACACCTTTTTACTCTTTGATAGCAAGGTTGAGAAAGAACAGGAGTTGGAGAAGTAAGAGCAGAGAAAAGATAGAATCTTAAAAAATCCCTGCCTGCTCTTCTACAGCCCCTTGGGTAACCTTAAGCTCCCTGCACATCTCAAACCCTGTATCTAATTTGCAGCATCAGAGCTAAGATAGAGCCAGTTTAGGAGCATTTGGAGCCGTATAACAACACCAGAGAGCTCAGCTGAGGGCCTTTTAGCCGGTGATTTATTAGACCGTACTGCAGGTCCTCTTGGAGTAAAAGGCGGAGGAAATCGAATGGCTCTGACCTCTGTCTGCTTCTGAGTCACTGGCCGAGCATGCAGTCTAGGTGGGGAGTGTGGTTTTTTTTTTTGTGCAAAACGTACACGTTACTCTCTGAACACAGTGGGTTAGCAAGATTTGGGTAGCAACCGTGAGAAGCTCTGGGCTGTTACGTGAAAGTTTTGATCACTCGGTTTTCCTTAACTCCTTAAACGGGCCTTTTAGTGACATGTTTTTGATTTCCAATTCTCAGCACGCTTGACATGTTTATCAGCCCGTGACCTTGCTGGCGTGCTGCTTTCTGTGGTAAACAGGTTTTGGAGGTAAAACGTTTAACCTCCCAGAGCCTACGGTGTTCAGCAATCAGCATCCATTTCACTGCTCTGTGATGGAAAACCTGAAGGAGAGATTAGACTTTTGGAGAACACACCAGATGAAGGAACAGGAGGGGGAAGAGGCAAGAAAACAGGGAAAGTAGAGATAATTAGCGAGGGATATGGTGAGAGAGAGCACTGGAGACGGCAGCATAGGAATACTGTGAGAGATGATGAGCCTGATCTCCTCTGATGAATGGGATGATTACCAGGATTCAGATAATGTGACCAGTTTCATGACAGAGATAGCCCTATTGCAGACTGACCATACTCTCACCCTATCGTATTGTCTTCAATCTTTTTAATTCTCAGTTTTTCTCTGTCTGTGTTTTTTCTCTCTCTCTGTGAGCAGCCAGGAAGACATGTGCCCCTGCAGAGTTCGCCTGCTTAAATGGCCAGTGTGTCCCGGGACGTTGGCGATGCGACGGGGAGGCAGAGTGTCCCGATGGCTCTGATGAGGCAGAGGAGACCTGCAGTAAGTGAAACCAGTCAGCTGCTCACATCAAGGACATCTTAAAAGGATACTTCCAGTCTATTTCAAGTCTCATTTTCATAGGCGTGACCACGGTTTTGTTATGAATATTATACTCTCCAAAGTAACCGCTACAACGTCTGTCAGGGCTAGAACCACAAGTGGTCAGACCTGACCAGTTTATAACAAGTCAGCGGTTTAGCTACATTATCTACACCAGTGTAGTCTATATCCACAACGTTCCACTTCCGGGATTGCTCTCGCTCTGCCGGAAATTCCACCGGATGTCCGTTTTCGGTTTTTAGGGCTGCAACTAACGATTATTTTCATTGTCGATTAATCTGTTGATTATTTTCTCGATTATTCGATTAGTTGTTTGGTCTATAAAATGTCAGAAAATGGTGAAAAATGTGGATCAGTGTTTCCCAAAAAGACCAAGATTACTAGCCTCGTAAGACCATCCTGATCTCGCGAGCTCCAGTTTTCTACTCGCAGATCAGTCTGGCATCTTGAGATAGAGAAAATTTGAAGCCGTTCGCCAAACAACCGACCAATCAGCGTTGGTTTTGAGGCGGGTTTAGGTGTGGCGCAACGAGAAGCAACTGTTCAATCTAAACAACATGGCAGCTTCCACGGATGAGATGAGCGTAGCTATTGTGCAAGTTTTATCCGAATTAGAAAGTATTCCTTCATTGAAGAAGAGCAAAAAACGGCACTGGAGGCTTTTCTCGGAGGAAAAGATGTTTTTGCTCTTCTCCCAACTGGTTTCGGCAAGAAACATAGGTGGTGATAGACAGATGGTTTATCCAATCAGCTAACCAGTATTTTCGCCCCTTCCCAAAAGTTCTCCAACGGAAAGTTCCCAGATGGATATGCCGAGCAAATGCGAAGCAATCCATCTGGCGGAGTCAGGTTACAAGATTACGTCCTAAAATGTCTTGTTTTGTCCACAACTCAAAGATATTCAGTTTACTGTCACAGAGGAGAGAAGAAACTCGAAATTATTCACATTTAAGAAGCTGGAATCAAAGAATTTTTTTCTTTTATCTCAAAAAATTACTCAAACAGACTAATTGATTACCAAAATAGTTGGTAATTGACAACTAACTAAAGTTAGTTAAAGTTGACAACTAACCGATTAATCGATTAATCTTTGCAGCTCTATCCGTTACCTTCTGCTTTCTTTGTGTTGTAATTTTAAACTCCAGTCAATTTGACTGAACTTCTCCTCAGATCAATGCAGGGTAAATCCAGACAGTTAGCTAGACTATCTGTCCAATCTGAGTTTTCTGTTGCACCACTAAAACAAACTTTGAACGTACACACGTTCCACCAAAACAAGTTCCTTCCCGAGACTATTTTGCAGCGGCACTGTGGCTCCACTTGGGGCTTAGCGCTGCCCAAGACGATTGTGATTGGTTCATAGAAATGGCAAAAACGAGTGCTTGTTTTTCTCCCATCCCGGATTGCTGTGTGGAGTTGCCAGACCCTCCTCTGCAGCGCTGTGGAGGAAGGTCTGGCAATGCAAGACTAACACCAGTGGGTCCCAACCTGAGAGGGTTCTTCCATACACTGTGGTGGATGTTTACCATGGGCAGTTTGGATATACATTTTATCAAACTGCTTGTGCTTCTTGCCAATTGGACTTTTTTTTGTGATGTCACTGCGTTACGAAATCTCTTTATTAACTTTATTGATAGAAATCATCTGGAGCATCTATGTCGCACAGTGGGATATACTGTTACAGTTGATCAGATTTTTTACACTTTTTTTAAAAAGTGAAGCTGTGGCTGGCAGGTGGCATTTTGCATATGGATAAGTTGTCCCGCCTTCATCTCATGCGTTTTAGACAAGATTTAATTTGACTCTCCTAGAACCTGTATTCAGGTTGCTGATTTACCTCGTTATCTCGGCTCCGGCAGCCGTTCAGTCGCCTCGCATGCCTTCACTCGCCCACACACTTCGATACTCTGCTGTCTGATGAAGAGTGCATAGAAAGGCCTGGATTGCCTCTCTGCCAAGCTGTTAGAGCTGAGGATCTTTGGCTGGCTCACTTATAGCCTGTGCCAGTCTAGCGCACCCACACACAGGCCCTGATGGGAGTTAGGTGAGTTGACGTCTCTGCAACCAAGCAGGGGCTTGTGTGTGGGAGGCTTGAATCAGTTATTAATTGTTTTCTTCCTATCTCAAATGCTAATTTCGTTTTCTCCCATGGCTGCTTGCTTCTCTTTTGGGGTTACAGATATCAGATGGAGCTGAAAGCACTGCATTGATTAATGATGATGTACTGGGGAAAAGCAGAGTATCCACTCAATGGAATATAGCTCCAGAAATTTGTTACACTGAACGTTTTAACCCGGCCAGACTTTCATTGGACAAATGTTATGCTCACTGTAACACATTTACAATAAAACAATATATGGCACACTGCCTTTATTTGCGTGGCAAGCTCTGCCACACAAATAGAGGCTACAGTGTAGGGGGCCAAAAGTACACAAAGGCAGTACTAACGTTAACTGACCGATTAAATAAAAGAACCACGACTTTGCTTTCAGCGAAAGGCGGCAGCAACAAATGTTTTGATTTTGACTCTACTGAGTTTATCTTTCAAAAGAAATTATATCTCATCGTCTGTACAAGGTCAGAGAATTAATGTTACGGAAAAATACTTAAGATTTGAAGCCAAGTTTTGAAGAGCTTTAAAGTGCTCATCTTGTGCTTTTTGGCTTTTCCCCTTTCCTTTATTGTTTTAAATATATTTTTGTGCACGTTACGTTACTAACTGGGCCCCTAAAAGATAACTTCATATTGGAAATCCAGTTAAAGATAAATGAAGGAAGGATCATCTCTCGGCTGCAGACTCAAGAGATAGATATCTGGGCCGAGAAGAAAGTAATTTGCATGAAATCCCTTATGTATTTTTGCAAACAATAATCGTTATAGAGTTTTGATTTTGACACAATTTGCCAGAAATATCGTTTCAACAACAGCAACCAACCTACTCGTCGTGGATGGCTCACTTATTATCCGTCTCGTCTCACTGGTAAATCACTTGCCTGTGCCAGCCACTTGTTAAGATTACAAAGCTATAATGAGAACTGTACATCTGTCAGGGAAAACCTCTTGACGTGCTGCATTTTCTGATTAGACTGGAAATGCAAAATAACCTCTGACATGACCATTTAGCATATCCAGTCTGAAATGCCATTAGCATTTCACTTAACACCCCAATCCCGTGCAACACTTAACATTAAAGTCAAAAGCTACCAAGCGCCACGCTTATCAATTAAACTTAGCTAAAGCGCGGATTGTTTTGCTGTTTTTAACAGCAGAGGGAAAGGTAGAATTTCACACACACTGCATCCAATCTTTAATGTGATAGAGATATGAAATTTGCCATTATGTAAATAGCAGAGACCGGTGACTGCACAACCGTTTTACATGGGTTAATTACATATAGCACAGCGCACCTTAATGCATCATGCTCCAGTTATACTGAAGCCTGATAAGCCAGGCTGTGCTCTCACATGCAGACAACCCTCATCTTTTTCTTTCATTCAATTTGCCCCCCAACTCTCCTGTACTTTCTGTCTATTTCAGTTCCACATGTGCACAAACATACAGTACACACTCGCATTTAGGACTCGGTTGCTGCAGACATCTGTGCCACAATCATTCTGGCTCACTGAGTGGATTCCCAATTACACGCTGGAGTAGCGTTACACTGCGTTGTTAAGAATTCAAATTTCGGCCACACTAAGTGAGTTACTCACGAGCGCTGAAAAATGAATGACTTGGAGAAACATGTGCAGTGCCAGAGCTCATAGTTTTTGTATTAGATTCATGTGTAATCATGGAGGAAGTGGGCCACTGCAACCAGCTGTGCAGAAGCTTCTCTGCTCCCTGGCCAAAGCAGTGGCATTTTTCTGTGCTCTTAGTTGCTCAAGGATTTAGGAGGGGAGGTGCTACTTGACACTTTCTGACTAAATTGCAGAGTTTGTCCTTCTCTGCTTGTGAATTCATTTCTAGGAGTTGACACGCATGAGGGAACTTCATAGTTTCATCTTTCTCAAGGACTCTTTTATTATGTGAGGACATAACCCTGAATTGGCATACATTCTTTTGTATTTGGCCTATTCAAAAAAAAAAGGTGGAACTTTTCTTTTTAAAGCCACCATTTTGTGTTTTCAATTTGGTCTTTTAAGTGTTATATAATTTGTAGTGGATTATAGATATTTCTCTGAAAGGGGTTTTGAAGAAAACTTCCTCCTATAAACCTCTTTGTAGATTTTGAGCTTCAAACCCCGTTAAGCTTTTTCTGGGGAGTTTTCTTGCTTTTTTTTTATTGACTTTATAATAGGGACGATTTTCTTGGTAAATATGTTTGCATTGCACATTCTGCAAGCTAAAGTTCTGTGTGTGTTTTGTCAAATCATGTTTAGATTTCCTTTCATGCGGAGATATGTTACTGTAGGTGTTGGTGTAGGTGGACTCTTTGCAAGTAAATTAAATGTAGTAGATTTAAAGCAAAGATTTAACATTTTTGGCAATGATCCCACAAATTTGTCAGGTTTAGTAGTGATAAAGATATGTATTGAGGTGGGATATTTTACACAACAATTACACAACAATAACTATTAGATGCATCTAATGATTACAGTACTTTTTTATCTGTCAATTGTTTTCTGTGTCTTAAAATATAGAAACATGTCTATCAAAATGTCCTAAAGCCCACAGTGATTTAAAAAAATAATTTGTTGATAACCCAGATTACAATCACAAAAGGCAAAAAAAAAAAAAAATCACATTTGAAAAGCCGTAACAAGGTAATGTTATGAATTGTTTTGCTTGAAAGATTACTTAAACAATGAATTTACCGATTGATGTTGATTGCAGACCAGATGACAGTAAAGTTTGAACAGTAACCTCATAAAAAAATAAATCATAAATAATAACTATTAATTATAAAAGAAGCATTGCTCAGTGCTTAATGCTGTTGATTAACAGCAATAAAGTTCTGGTTTTAAATCCACTAACTTGGCTATTCTAAACTGCTAATCCGTTTGAGTGTGACTAGTTGTGGTTGTGTACAGTGTATGTGTTTGCTCTGTTATAATATGGCAGGAGTCCAGGGTGTACCCATTGCCCAGTGTCTGCTGGGATTTGAAGTTGCACTCAGGGAGCTCAGGTACAGCACTTGATTTTAAGCGCAAGTGCATGCCACAGTACATTTCTTGCTAATGCACTTTGCTGAAAATAACTTATAATTTATTTCCCATTGTGTAGTTTGCAAGCAGCAAATGTTCTCTGCTGTACCAGATCTATTATTCAGAGAGGAGGACATGGCCACACTAACCCGGTTTAATGAAGCGGCAAATCTGAGTATGACTCGTGTTATTGGAGCGCTTTTTGCCTTTTCCGCTCTGAGGCAGAGATGCCGAGTTTTCTCTTCCATCAGAACCTGAACATTTCGCATACAAAATACATAGACCCAGATGCATGCACACATAGCCACAAAGACTTCAAAACCTTTTATCACAGACAGTTGGAATAGAGGGTGAGGGTTACTCAGAAGTAGGATTGTGAGACATCAGGCTGTTTGTGATGATTTTAAGGTTACTAACTGCAACAAGCTATATAGACAAGTCAGCTGGTTGCAATCCACACACTGTAAGTTGTCGTGAAGTCGCTGTAAGATGACTCACCACTGTACAATATCTGTTATTAATTGGAAGCAACAAAATACACATTGTTTACATGAATAGGCTTCAAATGATTACTTCAGGAAAACCATGTCAGGCTATAGTGTAGTGTCACATTTGCTATGAAGCTGCAGTGCATTATATTAGATCAGTTTCAGCTCCACAGCACTTATTAGGCTTTCCTTTATCACAGTATTTTAAAGCCAAGTTTAGGGTAAAAGGCTGTCAGCAATAACTAGGTCAATCATGACGATCAAATGAAAACTAAAGCTATAAAACCATTGCACTGTTGAGACGAACGCAGCCTTGGGTCTTGTAAAAGGTAATGAATTCTCAACAGATCTTCTGCCAAAACGCTACAGTTGAGATGAATTCTCATTTTTCACTCTGGTGGTAAACAACAGCCAGGCAGTCAGTTTGTCTGTGAGTAATTGGCTTTTATTATGTTGCCTCTTTCTCAAGCAAAAAAACCCATTAGCTATGTCTTTATAAAAATCTGAGGTGTCTCTAATCAATGGCTGTCATGAGGAGCAGTGAGGTACCGCCGCTTTGTCGAAGTGAAGTTTGGTTTCTTTGTTTGGATTTGGGAGGAACGGAGCTCGAGGTTCATTAAAGAGTCATCCGTTAAAAGGACCGGACAGCTCGCCCTCTGCTCGGTGGATTCAGATTCTGCTCAAGTTTGCGCTCTGCCTGACTCTCCTCTTTCATCTCTTTCCACTTGGTTTGGAAAGCTTTGATTTGGCTTTAGGATAAGAACCTGAAAAGGTCATGCTGCAGTTTGTCTCTTCATCCTTTTCCCTTTCAACACAGTATTTTGCTCTTGACGTGTCTCCGAAGCTGTCTTGTTTATTTCTCCTTTCTCTGCTCTGCTCTCTCCGTCACCCTTTCTTATATTTTCATTTTTATAGTCTTATTCTTGTTTTCTGTCAGGCCTTCTTTGGACTTACATTAGTTTGAATTCTTTTATACAGCATGTTATTTGCTCTATTAAAGATTCCACAGTTATTTCTGATAAATGTTTCCTGCCTCCCTGACCAGCTGCTCTGTCTTTTCAGACATTACTCAGCTGTAATCATTCATTTTAGCTAATCATTCTTTCCCGTCTTTAGTTTCTTCAGTCTTCATTAAGCTTGTTTGCTCACTCGACACACTGGACAGCTATGTCTGGAAAGAAGTAACTGAAAAAAACTAATCATAGGGCATAATTGTCTCTGTTGCGTGCATGAAAACTGATGCAAAAAACATCAAAGACACTCACAGAAGAACTAAAATACCCATTTTATAACTCATTGTCATATATAAGCCATGAGGGAAATGACAGCCTTGCCAGAGCTGGCAGGTGGAAAATCCCTCCACTTATTTTTCACTATCCTGCTGTTTTACTTACTGTACCAGTGTAACAGCAGGACATTGTTTAACACTATATACAGTATCTCACAAAAGTGAGTACACCCCTCACATTTTAGTAAATATTTCCCTATATATTTTAATGGGACAACACTGAAGAAATGACACTTTGCTACAATGTAAAGTATTAAGTGTACAGCTTGTATAACAGTGTAAATGTGCTGTCCCCTTAAAATAACTCAACACACAGCCATTAATGTCTAAACCGCTGGCAACAAAAGTCAGTACACCCCTATATTAAATTCCCATAGAGGCAGGCAGATTTTTATTTTTAAAGGTCAGTTATTTCATGGATCCAGGATACTATGCATCCTGATAAAGTTCCCTTGGCCTTTGGAATTAAAATAGCCCCACATCATCACATACCCTTCACCATACCTAGAGATTGGCATGGTTTTATGTCGGTTAGCCTAATAGCTAGTTTGATTTGCACTGAGAGAAGATTTCTTGGAAAGTACCCCATGTCAATCTCTAGGTATGGTGAAGGGTATGTGATGATGTGGGGCTATTTTAATTCCAAAGGCCAAGGGAACTTTATCAGGATGCATAGTATCCTGGATCCATGAAATAAATGACCTTTAAAAATAGAAATCTGCCTGCCTCTTTACATTGTAGCAAAATGTCATTTCTTCAGTGTTGTCCCATTAAAAGATATAATGAAATATTTACTAAAATGTGAGGGGTGTACTCACCTTTGTGATATATATATATATATATATATATATATATATATATATATATATATATATATATATATATATATATATATATATATATTTACAGTACAACTGTCAAGAGGGACAAAGGGTGAATTACAGTAAGCTTTTGTTCACCAACCTAACACTGCAATTTGTTCACAACCAAATTTAGGTGGATGTCACTACTCAGCAAGTGTGAGTGTTCCCTTTAGAAGCAGCACTGCAGTGGCCTTTGTGTGTGTGTGTGTGCGTGCGCACGCACGCGTGAGTGTGTGTGTGGCCTTCTCCTTCTCTCCCCAACCCTGTACCATCACACCCCCATCCTGCAGGGACAGACATAACCTTCATACTCAAATCCAAATCTAATGGTGGTTACCTTGCGAGACTAGCTTATTGCAGATCTATCTGTATTGACGTATATGTTGGCCAATAAGTAGCAAGAAAATGCAGTACAAAAGTGAATGCCACTCCTCTTCTCCATTCACTACACTAGCTCCCTGTTGCAGCTATCATCCAAGTCAAGAGTCTGATGCTGGCCAACAGAGCAGTGAAAGAAAAAGCTCCTTCCTACCATGGTCAAACCCTACACTGCCCTACCATTGCGCCACCTCTGCTTCTGGATGATTGACCTCCTTAACACTCCTAAGACCCTGTGGTTGCTCATCTCGGTCAAGGCTCTTTTCTATTCTGGCCCCATAGTGGTGGAATGAACTAACAAGTAAAGTCAGGACAGCAGAGTAACATCTCATCTTTCGCTGCAGGCTTAAACCCCCCCCACCTTTTCAGGCTCCACCTTGACACGCTAGCAGTTCCATTCCATTTCTTTAAAACACACAAAGCAAAACAAACAAAGCAATGTAGCCAAAATGCTTTCAGCTGTTTATTTGGGAGGGATGCGCTTACATTTTTTATGATCTCTAGCTCGTGTATGTCACTTTGGACAAAAGAGTTTCTGCCAAATGAATGTAATGTAATGCATCCTGGTGGCCTAGCGGTTAAGATGCATATCATATCCTGGTTAAATAAACGCTTGATTACGATAGGCTGCAAGGGCTTGAAATGGTATAAATAGGACTGTGACAGCACTTTGCAACATATGTTACCTTGACATTACCACAACGTGTACAATTGTGGGTTTGGGACTTCTCATTTTACTTTTTTACTTTCTTTACGGCCAAAGTAATTAAGGAGTCGGTACCGAGCTGCGAGGTTCTTCCCTTACAGAGTGGACGAGAGGCAATTGTCAAATCCCTTTACTCGTTTTGGTCAAAACCGCATCACCAAGCAAAAATTTAAAGAAATGGTTGATTAATGTTCCATCTTAAGCCCTTGTTAATGTAGTGTTTCTATGTAAATGTATGCATTACAGTGCACCCTAAATGCCAGGCTGAACATACCTGTCATATCAGGGTTTTTTTACACTTCCATGCTTTCCCTGGTAAACCTGTGTTCAATGTCAGAACGCCTTGAACTGTGGGTTATTTCTTCAGTCAAATTCTGCAGAAATGCAGACCAACAAAGTGTGCATAAAGGGCTCAAAAAGTCTGTGAAAGAGCTGTCATAGAGCCCTCACAGTCTGTGATTTTGTGAGTTTGGACATTGACGCATTTCCGGGGTGAAAGTCCTTTGTTTTCCCCGGGAGAGCAAACTTCCCTCCGCGGCTTGAAAGTGCTGTGTTCTATGACAATTCTTTAGGTAATAAATGGAAAGCATTTAAAAAAATATATATATTGCCCCCCCCTTTTTTTGTGCTGATCCGAAAATTGATCCGATACGTGACTCAAAACTGTGATCCAATCCAAACTGTGAGTTTTGTGATCCGTTGCACCCCTAATAAATAGTATAGCCATTATGTATAGTTTGTCTGCCAGTGAGCACTGTCAGGTCTATTTTTCAACTGTAAAGGGCCCCCTTTCCCGTCTTTAATAACTTTAAGGAATCCTTATAAGAAGTCTGTTTATCGTATCCTAAAGTGTATTGTTGATTTGTGTTGAAGAACATGACCTGCCATCATGAGAACATTGTTATTGTATTAATTGGTCGGAAACTAGTAGAAATATTTTCAAAAGACTAAATGAATATCAGCCAATATCTGATTTTTAAACTCTCAAATATTGTTTTTAGTATTAGCTCCTAATATCTGGTGGCGTGTGGCAGCAAATACACTAATCCTTTACAAAGCAAATTAACATTGTATTGTTGTATTGTTGACTGGTATATTCCGACTTGGAAGAAAAGGTTCTTTACCATATAACCGACATGAAAAGGAATTCAAATTAATGTTGAAACCATTTAGACCCAGTAAAAAAGGAGCATCACAAATGCAAGATGAGATGCACCCTGCAATTTAAACTCTGTAATTGTCATGAAAGATATACAGTAGCTGTATTTAATAATTAAAATGTACTGCATATTGAATTTAGATTATAAAAAAGGAATTTAATTTGAGCCTAAGAGCAGTGTGAGAGAAAGATGGTTTGGCAGACCACGTCCCTGTCAGGTCCAATTACCCACGATGCAGTTTACACCCAACATTGCTTGTGACAGTATCAGAGATTCTTCTAACCTCATATATTATATTAATTATGGAGCTTGTTCTCAGTCATCACGCTACTAATGATCCTCTTATTGCATTGCTTGTCAGCTGCAGTGCTGTTTCAGTGAGCTCATGTCGAAAAGGAAACAGGACCATTGAAAGTTTTCAAAAGCTAACCGTTCTAAAGAAGAAATCTCTTCTTAAAAAATGTCTTCTACAGCATGTGGGATTTGTTTTTAGGTAACAACAGAATCCGTGCACACTCAAGAGCACACTTACTCACATTTAAGTGCTGACATGTTTGCTAAAAAAGTATTTCTTATTGCTTTTACCTATGCTAAATATGACCAACTGGCACTCCCATTTACAAGGACAATGGGATTGATCATAAGAACACGGGTGCGAACAAATCTGCGGTTTAAGAATACGTCATGAATCTGACGTAGACTTTTCTTATGATCTTTCTCAAGAACAAATTTAAGAAAAAAACTGTGAATGAGGCCCATTGTTCTTAAAATGTGAAAATAAAATCCTTCAAAATGTCAAATGATTTGCCATTTAGGCTGACCCTTTGATTTCCTACTGGGAGGCTTAAGGCTGCACTGTAAGCAAAGATGTATAATTAACAACATGCTTCATATTAAACGCACTGTAATCTGGATCAAATCTACGCTGTGCCAACTAGAGCAGATTGGCAGGAAAAGGAGCAGGGGGGTGCCTTGGTCTTTTGCTTTACAGCCAATTTTGCATTTGCTGTATTTCACGATCTTTCGGCATGTCTCTTTAGAGGCAGTCCAGACAGTAAAGTCAGTTGGCCAGTGTGGTGGACTTTTGGATGAGTTTTAACTGCATCACAGGGCCGGTAGAAATCGAGTCCAGCGGTGTCTTGTAGTTGTTTTCTGCTGCCTTTAATGGGACCATAAAACCGTTGGAGCGATAATCTCCACATCTCTTTCATCTCTGCCCACAGGCAAACAGACGTGCCCTCCAGAGAAATTTGACTGTGGGGGATCCACCAACAAGTGTGTCTCATTGTCATGGAGATGTGATGGGGAGAAGGATTGCGAGAACGGGGCCGACGAGGAGGACTGTGCGTCGGGTGAGTTTGTTAAAGTCGGCTGTCAGTTCTCCTCTATAATGGAAATAACCTCAAAGAAACATATCAACCTTTGTGTAGCAGTTCCACTGCTGTAGACCTCTGTTCACAGATAACAACAAACACACAGGGAGGAATATTTGCCACAGCACTTTATTTGAGGATCGCATCAGCAATGAATTGTCCCACAATCCGTCCGGAGCTCCCTCGCTCCCACTTGGCCCGAGGCTCTTGGTCGCGAGGGCAAAACTTGCGCTGTCCAGCTCACCACACAGTGTCCACGTCTCCTCTCTCACGGTCGGCCATCAAAAACTTGCTCCGGCTCACTACTGCTTTAAAGGGAGAACATGATCAGACAACTCGCTGCAGCTGTAGCAATCAGTCCCTCCCTACCTGCTCACCTGAGCCACCACCTCCTCCCCACACCCCCTCCACACCACCATACTTTGTTTCTGCTGGTTTTACTTCCATTCTCCGCCGCAAACTGCATTTCAAGAGGGTACTTTAATTCAAATAGGGGCAACGACAGATCTGCAGAAGTGAATGACTTGACAAGGTTTACAGTCAGTAGACTTAAGTAGTAAACGTCAGATCCCAGATCCCTTTTTTTTTGTATTGTATGGGGTTTCATCCTTTCTGAATTCACGTATCACCCAGTGGCTTTAGACATTAAAGCACAGTAGGAAACACTTTATATAATTAGAAGGATTTGGAGTGAGGTTTGAGTTTCAAGCCAGCTGCACTCGACAACAAAGCGTTCTTTGATGTGGAAAGATTTTTGGTTTGGAGTATCAGATATTTGCAGCTTTCTGTTGATATTTAGATTTCTGTCATCACATTTTGAACCTTGAGTCTTCAGCCTTTCCACTGCATGGGCCCTCAGAACCATCATCCAAATGACATCACCTCCTTCTCAGCCTATCAGACAAGTCAACCGTGCGCTGCCCCCACCCCCAGCCCCCCGCAGGGACTATTCTTGCCCTACTTCTGAGGCGCCGTGAAAAATCGGCTTCTTCTTTTCTCTCTTTCCCTTGCTTCTTCATGTCAAGAAAAATTGATTGAGGCAACAGAGCTGTAGGGGGTGTGGTGTTTAGACTTTGAAGATTGCGCAAAATGGCACGTGGCGGAAAATGCACAGAGGGAGAAAAAAAAAGCCATATCCTTATTATCCTATAAAAATTATGTTTTTTCTTCTTTTCAGGCATCTACTTCCTGTCAGTTGTTTGTGTGTGGGTGTTGAGATTATGACTGGCTGGCATTTAAGCAATTCATGTTTATTTGTTAGGAATACATACAAGTTTGAGTTTTTATTTAGAGAGGAAGCCAAATCAATTTAGCTTAATGTTAAAACACAGATAAGGGATATTTTGCTCTTGAATAGATATTTACCCTCTCCTCGTTTAAAGTGCTCATATTATGCTCATTTTCATAATTGTATTTAGAGGTTGTACCAGAATACATTACATGTCATTGGGTGACACTTTTATCCAAAGCTACTTACAATTGCTATATATCAGATATCTAGAGCAACTAGGGGTGACGTGTCTTGTCTTCAGGGACACATTGGTTGATGTATCGCAGTGGGAATTGAACCCAGATCTTCCACACCAAAGGCATGTGTCATATCCACTGCGCCATCACCACCACCCCAGGTTTATGTGGTCTAATTTTCAGAAAACACCAACATATTTATGTTGTACTGCACATTGCTACATCTCCTCTTTTCACCCTGTGTGTTGAGCTCTCTGTTTTAGCTACAGAGTGAGGCATCTCACTTCTGTTCCATCTTTGTTGGGAGTCGCACATGCGCAGTAAGTACTGCTAGCTTGTCAGTTGCAGAGCATGAGGGAGTGCCACGCTAGCAGCTAGACGAGCATTGTAACGTGTGTTACAAAGTGATGCACGTTTGTCACGGAAGTAAAGGCTGGACTACAATAGAGCTGTTTGGAGCAGTTTGTGAACAGTGTTTTCTGTGGGGTGGACTTTGGGCTTTTTCACTTTGTAAACTTATAATGTGCACAAAAAGATATATAACACAATAAAGGAAAGGGGAAAAGCCAAAAAGCCCAATATGAGCACTTTAAAGGATACCTGATTCAAGGGATTTAATTTGTAGTGCAATAGAGATATTTTTTGAAAGGTCAGCCTACAAGTGGCCTGTCAATGACTCCGCGTGTCAAAGTGGCCCCACACACTCACGCCAGAGCAAGTGGTAGTGAATCCATTGACGTTAGATCTAATGCCTTCTTGGGTTAGATGGCTTTTTACTGCTCTGTCCATTAAGACCCAGTCTAGCCTGTGCTAATCCTTTTTTTATTCTAATGTCTGTATTGATGCAGCAGTCTTAAGCTTCTCAGTAGTGACATGAGGGCAGGCAGCAGGCTGCCACCTACACAGGCAAAGGCCAAAATCCCTCCAGAGGTAAACGCTCAGCGTGACCAGGAGAGAGAAGTTGACCCCGACACCAGCGCAGCACAGTGCTAATTACACATCACAAATTAGGCCTATTAAGTGTTGCTCAGGCCAGTTTACTGTATGTGAAGACTGATTAGGGCCAATGTAAGCCTGAAAGATGATGTCATCAAGTGCAAAAAGCTTTTTACCGTTACATCACTGCTGATCAGTTTGAAAGTACCAAGCATTCGCCTACTTCTTAACCTTGTCTCTGATTAGAAGTAGCAAAGCTTGCTTTGAATATTTAACAATAACAAAGAGTTTCCCTTATTAACTCTTTCACTGAGGTTATGTTTTCAGTTTGTGTGTTTGTTGATTTGATTGTCTGTCAGCAGGATTACGGAAAAGCTACTAGCCGATTTTTCATTAAACCTGGTAGAAGGGTGTAGCATAGGCCAAGGAAGAACCCATTAAATATTGGAGCAAATATGAAAAACCCATGCGGCTGCGCAAATTATTTTTCATTTTCGTTAACATTGCAAAATAGGGCGTGTCGGATGTGGTGTCGGAAAATTGGAAAAATCAGTTCCTGAGCGGGAAAATTCATGCTGCATTAATAACATTATGAGATAGGGAATGCCTTGGCGGAGGTCTGGTCTCTCCGAGTGCCCTTCTAGTTTTAACTAAGTGTTTTAATGCCTAAACCTAACCAGACCTTACCCATACTGTATTGCCTGGCTAATATTGGAATAAACAATAGAAAAACACTCACAGTGAACTTTCAAATCATTCATCATCCATGTTTTGCAGACTTGTCAAATCAGCATTCTCAGTGGTGAGTGTATGGTTAAAAGTGTTGTGAGTGAAACAAACCCTATGTAAATGCAAACTTAAAAGAAGTTATAGTTCACAGAATTAGAACTAGGCACTAATGATAATTGCCTTATGTGTCAAAAGCACTGCCAGCTGTATTACTCTTAAGTACTGCAGACAGAAGGCTTTAGATCTTTCACATTTACAGTCAGGACAAGATGAATGAAGATGTGTAAAATGCAGCAGATGCAGCAATCATATAAAATCCAGAATAAAGCTACATTATTTTATGAGCAGTGTATGTATGCTCCTGCCAGCCAGCAAAAGGCTCAGCTGCAGACCTCAGTGAGTGAGGCTGCAATTCACCTTTTGGTGCAGTTATTTTAATATGTTGAAGCATAAATGGAAAGTGTCAGCACCATTGAGCATCAAATGTAAAAGGGACTCCCCAAGTCTAAACAAGAAACAAAAATGTCTGTCCCTTCTACAGCAGAATCAACATTGTTTGACATAAAACAGTGTGTCTGTCATCTGCAAAGGCTTTCATGTAATTGTGGTTACATGCTTATTCAGACATGCTGTTCCTATAGTCTGTAAGTAGTGAAAAGCCCATTTCAGGAGGTCTGGGCTCTGCGCGAATTTTTGGTATTTTATGAAACCAAAAAGCCCACAGGAATGCCCTCTTTCTATAACTACTGGCCAGGTGTGCACAGGTTTAGGCCTGGCATGCTTTGGAAAGACTATGGGACACCATTAGTCAGACCTCCATTATTTTTAAATTAATTTCTCACTATTCACAACTAGGGTTACATCAACAAATTCAGCTAACTTGTTTCCTCTTTAGGCTGCGTTCACACTCACTCATTGAGTCCTCAGATGGGTAAGGTAAGAGATGTAAAGGTAAAGGTAAAAGAACACAACAGGATGTCACACAAGTGGGCCATTTAAGTGACACACCCACTGCCGCACATGTGTGGGAAACACAGGACAAGTTTCCAGATTGCTTTACCTGGTCTAAATGGGTCTTTGACTGACTTATTATGGACAAGCCAAGAATTATAGACATGCATTCACAAACACTCACACATAAATCATTTATTGGACAGTTTTTGTCGACTTGGGCCTCCTACAGCACTGGGTGGACTCACCTTGGAGGATTGAAGTGACTGTGACCTCAAGTCATGCTCCAATTCACTGCACCTTGTGTCTCTGGTGGTCAAAAAAGGTAATAGTTGGTTGTGAAGTTGTCCAAAACTCATGGAGTACGACACAGCTTTAATTTAAATTAAAAAAAAAAAATTATTTGATCTTGGATGGATTCATTTACACTTTTCTTGATCAGCAGAAATGCATACATTTGTTTAGCTTTTGAACTCAAGTTTTACAAGTCCATTTCCACACATGTCTTTAGTTAGTCCTCTTTTCGTTAGCACCGGAAACTTGATTGTTTCACACCAGAGTTTGAATGGCAGTGCTCACACCAGCTTACACTAACTAACCAAATAGGCAAAAACATCTGATTGGATTGGAAGAGCACCCTATCACTGAGTTGTGAAGGCACCCTCAATATGAGCCTGCTTTTTGGCATCTCTCATACTCATGCTTTGGTCAGCATGCTCAAGCTTAATCCTGCTCATGGTGAGCAAAACACACTTTACACTTTCACTTGTGTTTACCCAAAAATGAGTAGAGAGGCTGCACTCCCAAAACTGACTGAGCTGGAACAGTTGGCCCCAGCGCGCTCTGTTATTAGTAGAAATTTACAGAGTCTATAGCCCCCCGCAGACTTGGAGACTTGCAGGAGCATCCTGCTAATTGAGTCATCCACATGTTGAATTATGTATTAAGTACAATCTAGCCCTCACCAGAGTAAGCTTTCCTTGATCAACATTACATTAAGCAGCAGTTCTAAATAGGCTCTGCAAGAAAGTTGAACTGTCCTCGACCCGCAGCGGTAGAGATTATTGTGCACTCACTCTCCAGGCTTCTCTCCTGAGCTCACCTGTCTGCTGGGATCTACAGCGCAGCACAGGAGCCGCTCTGGGTTTGTGTTTTTTCATGTGTGTTTGCATTTACACTCAGTGTCAGGTTAAGTTGCCTGCCTGGCGTGTGCATATAATATCTCGCTGTGGTTTGTATTTTTGCAAGTTGTCATTATTCATATTCAACGCTGCTTGGATAGTATGAGGCAAACAATTACTTCCTGCACTACTCACAGCTGTCTCCCCCTCGCTGTAGTGAAATCAAACTGGCAGATACTGTGCATCCCCACCGTTGAAGCTTTCACACAGGAGCGTTTTACAGGACGAAAGTGCTTCCACCGACAACAAAAATCTCCCTAAATTCATTATGCTAATCGAAATCCACAACGGTGGGCGTTTTGTCTCGTCCCAGCCCCCATTCCACGTCTCCCCCATTGGCCCAGTTAATGTAGACAAGAGAGTTGTCACTTCTCTATTACAGCTGTTTCCTCTGTAAATGTTTGTGTGGCATCGCAAAGGTCAGCCACTGAGCTATTTCCCTGATGTGGCACGGTGACCAGTCTGAACTGGCAGGCAGTGTGCGAGTGTGTGCGTTTCTACCTTTCTAGGCTTTTCTTTGGTGGATGTTGCGTGTTCCAGTGGCCTTGCTGCAGTGGCTGTGACTGTAGTGGACCTCGGCTCTCTGACCAGAGTGGGCAGGTCTGAACTGTCTCTTTAGTTAAATCTAAAGTGAATATGTGTGAATATCTATGAATATCTGTCTGTGAATATCTATGAGAGAGCTGAGAGGAAGTTAAGCTGCACAGACAGTGACTGATATCCTCAGAGGTATTTATGCGTGTGGAGATAAAAGATACATGACTCTGTTTTGGAATGCTTACACACAACCTGGATGTCTTTCTTTTCATCTCACGTCTTCCTCCTCCTCTCCTCCTACACAAAACCTATATTACATATTATATAATATCCTGTCTTTCCTTTGTGCATCCTGATTACACACACACACACACACACACACACACATGCACACCCCAGCTGTAATGCTAATGTGAGTGGAACGACCAGTCATCTCTTGCCTTTTCATCTGAGCCACTGGTTGCTGCTGGCAACAATCTCCCATCATCAAAGCCACCAGAAAAAATAAAGTGTGTTACGCTGCCAGCTTCTGACTACCACTGTGGTAGTCATAGAAAAGGTTCTCCCACCCAAGTTATCAAGCAAGGGGCAATATATGGTGACCAGTGTAAAGCTCTCAGTGAATTTAGCATTTTTATGGAGTTTTTATTAGTTGACATTATTCTGTATTTCCCGTTCAATTATTTATTATTCATTATAGCTAGCAAACAAAGTTGTGTTTGCCTTGATTACATAAAGAATTGAGGTAAAGTAGCCACCCTGTCAGGAGATCATTTAAAATAGAAGTGAACTCTTTTTGGTAATAAACAGTAAAAATAACCTGAGAAATAAAATTAAGGGCCACAAATACAGAATACAGTATGTCTTATTACTATGTGTGTACTGTATACTAGAGTACATACGGTACATGCAATGTATGCATATATATAGTATAAACACCCATTCAGTGTTTAGTATCTATAGTATTTTCCTGCTTTTATTCAAGCAGCCATAACAAATTATGTAAATAGATGAAGAAGAAAAAAAACTTGGTCCCTCTGTGATTTATTTCTCATTTAAAAGACACTGACTTGTACAACAATACACGCAGGCAGTATATGGGCTCAAAGTTGCTCCATAGTCTTTAAATTCACTTTCAAGACTATTCCGTGCCCCCACTGGGAAACAAAGTCCACTCATGTACATTACTAATGGTCTGCCCCCTGTGTAACGATGTACATGTCTGTTGAATCTCCTTAATTATTTAGTGCCACATTAGTATGGAGTGAGGGCAGAGGCATACCATTGACACTAGTTATAAAACACATCAGATGGAGCTTGTTTAATATTAATGAATATAAACCCTTTCACTGAACTGTATGTTGACACTTGTTTTTTCGTACCATTTGCTACCAGTGATTTAATTAAACACTGAGAAAATAGATACTTTACCATATCGTATAATTACATAGGATAGTAATTAGGACACTATCTTGCATCTGATGTTCATTCCACATGTGGAAATGCATATGATTTTCCACTCTACCATGTAATTTAATTTATAGTGTTTTATCTTAAGAGTAGGAAAAAGGTTTAGCACCCTTTACTTCTTTCAAGTCTACTTTCATTGATCAGCGCTTCACTACACCCCTTGCTGTGCGTTACTTTTCTTTAGTTGATAGTCTATCATAGCTTATCATTATTTGTAACTGATGGTTAAATGTTGATGTCTCTCATTTCTCTCATGTCTCTCGTATTTCTTATATTACTTAAATGGACATTTTGTTTGTAGGTATTGTGTTTTTCCTGTGCCCTTTACATTGCCCTAGGTCTTGTGCAAGGGCTGTGGGTATGATGTAACAGGCATAATTTTTACAATTTATACATTTGTTATGCACTGCTTAAGTGCCACTTGAGCAAGCCACTTATTACCTCTTACTACTCAGGGTGCCTGACCATTGCTAGCCCCATTTCTCTACATCTCTCCACAACAACTGCATGTCTATGGGTCCTGTGTAAAACAATTGAGCTTGTTTGTGCGATAGACTACAGACTCTGTACTACATTTAACAATTATTTATTAAACACAAAATATTAAATTTAAATAATAATATATAAGTAATAAATTATATCTGTAGGCTTGTACCGGTTAATGTTCTGTGCATTGTCGGACACATGCAGCCACTTTGCTGAAACCGCTTGCGAGACAAGTCTACAGCAGCCCATGGCGTTTATGTCCGAGCCTGTCTCCACCGCCTCCACCTGCAGGTTGTCAACTGTGGTTTGGAATGAAAGGGAGAAAACAGGACAGAGTAACACGGTGTATACATTTTTTGACGACGACAACGTAGTTAAGTTAGTTAACCCACGTAGTTAAGCCTTAGCTGCAAAGTGCTGCGGGAAACCCTGCAGTGTCTCCTTGTTGGTCATAGACGAGAGAAAGATGAGACAGGTAGAAGACAAGATAAAACAAACACACTAGAAAGAGAGAGATCTTTTGAGAGAGGAGGAAGTAGCCGACCATGATAGAGATTGGTCACGAGAGAGGAGAAGGACCGGCTGATGGCAGAGAGAGCTCTATCTTTCACTCCGCAGGAGAGAAAGTCTCTTACCATCTTCTTGTAGTCCCTAAGACTCGGTATAAGACCCAAGGGGACCTGTCTTTTCAGTCTGTTGCTCCCAGACTGTGGAACGCCCTGCCCCTGTCCATGCGTCTGGCAGACTCTGTTGTCTCTGAACATTTTATATTGTTTGTTTTACCTATTCTTTTGTACAGCACTTTGTGATTTTATCTGTGAAAAGTGCTTTATAAATACATTTTACTTACTTACTTACTTACTTACTTACTTACTTACTTGTGATAACCACCATTATCCCCCTGCTCCTGTCCAGCACTCGTTCTGTCTTTTCCCCAGTTATGATTGCCATTTTGACTTTCAGCCTACCTGAGAAACTCTATTACGCTCACCGTGTACCTATATTTGGAGCTAAATTGAGTCAATATATTCCTCACCTCTGGTTTCTCTCTTCTACCTACATCTGTAGCCAATGTTAAGGTGTTTATTTCATGCAATGCCAGCAAAACCTGAAACCCTGATTTTAAGGCTGGTCTTTTTGAATATGAATTAAATTCTACTTTTCAGCAATTGACGGAGATAAGATAGCACCAAAACTTTAAACCCAAAATAAATGTTTCACCTTCCCTGAGTCAATGTCAGTACACTGAGACAGACAGGCCCTCGTTCATCTTCAAACTCCTTTCTGAGTTTTGTTCCTTTTCTGCTCGTTCCTTAGATGCCAAAGCCTGCCCCAGCGGTGAGTTCATGTGTGCCAACCGCAAGTGCTTGGCCATCGTCCACGTGTGCGACGGTGACGACGACTGTGGAGACGGCAGCGATGAGCTCAAGTGTACCTCCCCTCTGACCTGCGGGCCCAACCATCTCCGCTGTAACACCTCGGAGTGTGTGCCGCTCATGTGGAGCTGCGACGGAGACCCCGACTGCTCCGACAGTTCGGATGAGGGGCCAGAGCGCTGCGGCGGCGACGGGGTCCCGTATCTGCTTAACCGCCGAACAAACTGCACTGCTGGCGAGTTTCGCTGCGCAAACGGGGAGTGTGTGCGGCTAACCTGGAAATGTGATGGAGATCCAGACTGCAAGGACAAGTCTGATGAGTCTGACTGCCGTGAGTTTCTCTTTCTGTCTTTTCTTTACATCTCCTTGCTTTCCTCCCCTCATACTGTAGTCTTGCTCTTGAGCGTATATGTTCTCTACTGTATCAGAACTATCCCTCTATTCATACTGTATTTGAAAGGTTGTCCTCTCTGTCTGAAAGAGTGTCTGTACAAATGGAATATGTAACTGGGTTGAGGTAAAGTTTCAGGACAGTAGTGAACGGTAACCATGAAGAAGTTCTAGCTGTGTTCTAATTCCATACTACATGCTAATTCTAATTCCAGTCTCACTGAAAATATATACTCAAAAAGGTCATTATGCATACTTAAAATGCTTGTTCTTGACGTGTTCTTAAACAGCAGATTTGTTCGCACCTGTGTTCTTAGGATTGATGAATCCCACGTCTTCGTAACTGAAAGCGCGTGCCAGTTGTTCCTAATTAGCATAAGAAAACGCCCCAAACAATCCCATATAAGGACATGAGACTTCCTGTGCACCTCCTGGGAGACAGGTTGTCGGAGCTTGTCGGAGCCGCGGTGGAGGAAGTACTGAATCTCATTACTTAAATAAAAGTACAAATAACCAGAGATATATTTACTTTAGTAAAAGTAGAAGGTGTCCACAACCACAAACAAGGCCTGGCTTTTAAGAAAAGTTCCTATCCTAACCATGAAACGGAAATATGTTGTTAGAATCGGAATGCGGTTGGTTTTATTCATGGATGTATTTCATTTTCTTTAACCATGCAAGTAAGCAAATAAAGTGTGAAGCAGCGCAAATGGGGAGATGTGAAGAGGTCCAGCCAAATAAATAAGATATGAACGCGTCTTACACAGCTTGGCGGAGGAGTAAACGACGCTGTGGAGAGAAATAGATGGCAACTTTGATTTAAAAACGGGAATAATAAAAAAAAAAAAACGTTTTCATTTTCACTTTTACCGGGGCTGTATTACCGAGGGTCAGCGGCGCTGCGCCCGGCTCTGGAGCACCGGAGCCGGCTTGGATCAGCGGTGCCCCATATATACAGTATCTACGGCAACCAAACTTCACTGGTGAGACAAACGTGTGACGGTCAGGAAGACGTTTTGGAGGGGGGGGGGGAAACTGATCAGAAAATGTAACGGAACATTGTAGAAATGTAGTGGAGTAGAAAGTATAGATAATTGCTGCAAAATGTAACAAAGTAAAAGTCAAAAGTATGCTATGCACTATTGAGTCTACTTAAGTAAAGTACAAATACGTGAAAAATGTACTTAAGTACAGTTACGAAGAATTTGTACTTTGTTACATTCTACCACTGCATTTCGGCCCTATAAATAGCGATCAATCACCAAATAACGCAGGATTTAATCAGTTTAATTGCTGATGTAAATTGCAGTGTTAGTGTCTTTTTTGAATAATATTGTAACGGCCGACAGGATGCCATTGTGTTGACTGTTCTGCACGGCAGTGCAAAGCATCATGGGAATAGGTTATTAGTGTTGTTTAGTTTAAGTGGGTAAATGATGTTCTGTTAGTGTTTTTGTTATGCATTTACGTTACCTAGGTTTTAGTCCTGATAATGTGCTCATGTTTATATACATTACCTTTGTTACATTTGTTACCATGACTGAAACACTGGGTTAGGTTAATGACCTCTATGTGTCGCGTATGTGTAGCGGTTGAATAAGCTTCCACAGTTCTATATCTCTGGCTCTTCAACTTCTTCCACGTAGCTCGCTACAATATGATTTTTTTATCAACAAATGATCAGAAATACATTACAGTACAATACTATCATTGTAAACGACTGTAGAATTAAATAAAATGCAGTAAGCAATCATTTGGAGCAAATTGTCATCACTCAAATGTGCGTAAGAGTGCTTTTCAGTGTTCGTAGATTTTGTTCTTAGCTAAGAACAAATCCAAGTTAAGAAAACAGTGAATGCCAGAATATTCGTTAAAAAGTGCGTAAGAAGGGTTTAAGAACACATTTCTTCGTAAGAACGTTTGGTGAATGAGGCCCAATGTTGCTTTCTCTTTGTGAACTTTAATTGGCAGAGGTTTCCAAAGCAGCAGTTTGATTGAATTCAGATGGCCCACAAATTGCATCTTTGTTATTTTACAAATATACAAAATCTTGTATACTAATTTCAAAGAGAAAGTACTTTTTATATAGTATAGTGCATTCTGTAACCCAGCACATCTCTCCAGCTCGAGGCTGCTCGTAGCACCATGGGTACACACGCAACTCTCTGTTGTTGTTTAGAATGGGCAGTTTTGTTCAAATTTCAGTCAAATTATGTTGAGTTAGTGTTTAAGTTGTTTGTCTTTCTTTTATTATGCATTTACTGTATTACCGCTATGAATATTTTAAACCGTAGTATCAAGTCGTTTTACATTTATTATATTTGTCTTGTTCAAAGATAGGCCTAGCTTCAGACCAAAGAAAAATAATAATAACAAATTCAGAAATAATTACACTGAACTGTTATTTTACATTATCCTGATGTGGACCTTCGGTTAAGATGATCTGTTTGCTTTGAGATTGGAGAGTGGAAAAAAATCTCACAAACAATATATAGCACATTTCCACTCTGCTGGTAGTTGGAATAGTTTTTTTTTTCTTTTTTTCTAAATGTGTCTGCTAAAGAATGTGTGTGAAGATGGGGCCTCGTGATAAAGCAGGTTTTCCTATTAGCTGGTCATGGATGGGGGAGCCCTGAAGCTCTTGTCTCACTAAGCCAGAGTGTGAAGCCCAGATAGTCCCACTATTCATTATCAAGATGTGCGGTGCACACATCAAACCCACCTCTCCCACTCTGTGGTGTCATATAAGCAGCACTTACAAGAGATTGATGTTTTGTTAGCCAACTGGATAGCTGCATTTATAGAGCAGCCTGGAGGTGGGTAGAGGACCAACCTCGTATTTGTCCAGAGATTACTACCATTTACCTCCAATTCATTTGCTATGTTCACATGCTTAATGTCTATGTGAGGATTAATTTGCCATATAAATAGAGTGTTCTGCAAACTCTTCGGCTGAAGACAGATACTATTGGGATTCATCAAAATATTTCAGACATTTAATATAAGGCGTGTGTGCTTGTGTCTGTAAGTTCAATCAGATCAATAGATTGATCTCCCAGATACAGGGAAACACTGTACACTGTATAAAGAGTATGCTCCTAGTGTCATGTGTTTGTATGTGCATGTGCACGTGCACACATGTGTCCAGGTTACAGTGGCCCTGTCTCCATTTCATTCCCTATGTTCTGCTCATCTTGTAATAACACTAAATCATATCCCCCTCAGTCATATACTGTATATTGCTTTTTAGTGTGGTTTAGAAAGGAGTTATATGAGCACACCGGGCCTCGTTGATGAAAAGCTTGTCTGTGCTTGGGATATTAATGAAATGTGGTGTGGCTTCATGCAGCCTCCTGCGTTACTATATTGAAAATCATTCATCACATGCCCTCAGGTTGACTGTCTCTGTCCTAGGCTGCACCTACAGTAACACAGGCTGTGAATGGATAGTACAGTACAGTTATTGCACTGCGTTCTTGATTTTATGCATGCTTCTACAAAAGGATTTAAAAAAAATAGGTTGTTGGGCATGTCTTGCCTTTGTTAGACTGGTTAAAGTAGAGATAATTGTGAAAAACTGATTAAAGTTATATGCAAGAAAAGGTCTTGGGTTGGTTTCAACCCTAGGATGTTGTGTACCTCTTGATGGGATTTAAAGGGGATTTACAAGTCCAATTTCGTGTGTGTGTGTGTGTGTGTGTGTGTGTGTGTGTGTGTGTGTGTGTGTGTGTGTGTGTGTGTGTGTGTGTGTGTGTGTGTGTGTGTGTGTGTGTGTGTGTGTGTGTGTGTGTGCCTCTTACAGCCCTGTTGACGTGCCGTCCCGATGAGTTCCAGTGCGGTGATGGTTCCTGCATCCACGGCACCAAGCAGTGTAACAAGGTCCATGACTGTCCTGACCGCAGCGATGAATCTGGCTGTGTCAATGGTGGGTACATCTGTCATTGCTGTCTGCATGTCCTGCTGCCAGAATCTGTCCTCCTCTCTGTCTGTTTACCTGTCTTCTGATTTTTTTTGCCTGTGTCTGTTTGAATCTGTCTTCCTATTTGTTGTTCTGTCTCTAGTATATACAGTATATATTTGGTTCAGTGTGTCTCTGCTTTTTGCACACTTCTGCCTTTGTGAAATGCTTTAAAACAGGAGGGAGTTTATAATGACTGATAACTTTGTGGCTACAGGACCTGTGTGATCTGTGTAATATGGTTGACCAAAGCCTCTCAGCTGTATTTGTGGTAGAAATAAAGAGAATTTAAGGCAAAAATAACATAGCCGACTGTCTGACTCTGCAAAAAGTCATGAAAATGGATACATAGTAATTAAATCTAAAGTTGCAATCCTTAAGATTTCAGTTCTGATAGATTTGGTGATAGCCGTGGTTACTGGTTGTTTTGTGCAGTTTATTGTAATACTACAGCAAACACTCCTTGATTAGCTACTTTGTCAGAAATGAAACAGAAGAAAAACAGGTGTATCTGTTTACAGAGCAGCTAAACTTATGTTTCAATAAAGTAAAATTGTCGCAAAGACGGACGTAACCGATGCGAGCTATTTACAAACAGGGCGCACTTGGGTAAAACCGAAGATTGTCTGCCACATGAGCGAGAAGAGACAAGTTGCGCTTTCAATATGCGTTCGTGGGAGGGTCGTGGGGAAAGTGGGAGTTCCACCCAAAAAGGTGGGAGGATAAGCGCAAAGTGCACCTAATTATATATTCCGTGGTATTTACAAAGACTGTCAGTAAGAGCGCGTCTCTTTTCTGCGGGGGAAATTCTCCGCCTCTTAAAAGCAGGTCTAAACTAGCCGCAATCGAGTTTCCTCGTAGACCTTTATGCCGCTGGTGAAATGGCAACAGCTAATTTGAGCAAGACGAAGACATAGGCGAGGCTGAAAATATTTGTAACACAAGAATCACACTTTGTCAGTGAACACAACATCATTTAGCGTTACAGATCAAGCAGCCATGCAATATTAGAGTTACTGGAAGAAATCAAAGATGACATTCAATCTCCCACTCAGCGTTCACATTCCATTCCAGCAGTTGTTAAACTCCTCGCTACATTACAAATATTGGCAGCAGGATCATTTCAAACAGTCATAGCATCAGCAGTGGGAATATTGCAGTCTGCACTCAGCCATATCATAGCACAAGTACCGCTTCGCTACAGCACAATTTACGGGATAGTGGGCGGAGAAAGACGCTGATTACCTGATGGGTGTCAGGGTTGATAAATACTACGCAAAATGTGGAAGCATAGCGTGCGCTATTACTGAACTCGCATAAACAGACGCAGCGCAAACTGTGCTAGTGTTAGTAAATCTAGCCCTGAGTGCGGTTACATTAACTTACTAGTAGATGTTTACTCGGGTTTCTCATTGAGCATTTTGGTTATTTTGAGCATTTTCACCGCTGGTTAAAAGAAATATATATCGTTGAATTTCCTGCACTGAAAGGCATTCTTGTCCGATGACATGGTCACCAGCCTTGGCGTGGTCAGCTGGTTGCAGACATTGTTTTGATTGGCAGACGAGAGGAGGTGCAAATTTAAACAAAAGAACTAATTTTTTTTTTTTTACTTTCAAAATGTGAGTGCATACTACCAAATGAAAGGAGCCTGTCTGGATATAGAGATAGCTCCTTTCTAAGCCATTCTACCCTTGATGGTGTTGCACTAAAATTCGTTCCAATGGCTTTGTTGACCCGCGTTGTCCAGAAATATGTCAAAAGAAGGCCTATGGATCCAGCCCAGTGCTATTTTAAGCTGATGTAATTACTTCTCCCTCTTCTGACTATAATGCATAATTTACCAGCATACTGCAAAATAACATTACAGGATATAAAGCCAGAGCACTGTGAAACTGGACAAAATTAAAGTACACGTTTTATGTAGGATGAGTGGAGGAGTGAGGAGTATTTTTTGCTGCCACTTGCTACATGCGAGCCTTCAGTAATTTCGTGAACCCCTGGAGATATTCAATATGATATCATACACTTTTTGATGCATGAAGTTCTGAATCAATTTGCAATAGCTTATGCAAATAAATGTCTGTGAAGTTTATAGTGTAGATGCTGATCTATCTTCTGCTTTTCTGTCGCAGCCACCAAATGTGAGGGACCCCTGAAGTTTCTGTGTAAGAATGGAGAGTGCATTGATAGCTCCAAGGTGTGTGACTCTGTCAAGGACTGCAAGGACCGATCAGATGAGCCCAAGAAGGAATGTGGTAAGAGAACTTATTGTGCACACAGGTAGGTTGTAACCTTGTGTCAGCTGTTAAGAAACGCTCTCTCTTACCCCTTGATGAGTGGTATGAAATGAAGGAGATTGGCAGAGCTTTTGGCTCAGCCCCGTGCAATGAGTATATGCAGACTATTGTAAATGGATTCAAGCAATTAATGTAGCAGCGTAATCGTGTTTGCCATAACAAAATGCAGCTACCTCCCTCCTATTACCTTCCATTTCAAAGGCTTCGGAGGCGCATTCAAATTAGCATTAGCGTCCGTTGATCAGAACTAGAGGCTGTGTGTACTAATTACCATCCAATGGTAGAAAAAAGGCTTCTTCTGCTCTGCGATAACCTCTTTCTTCTCCATCTCTCTACCTGTCTCCATATACCTTCATCTCTTAACCTATTTTACCATGAGTAAATGAAAGTGATGCCTTAGTTAAAGAAACAAAAACTTGTGTTTATGACTTTGTGCTGAAGAGCTTAGTCTTAAGGAAAAACTCAACAAATTATTTCACGTACATGAAGAATGTTCAGTTGATTTTGATGACTTACACAGAAGCATTTAATAAACACTCATTTGAGGAGGCAATTAGGCAGGCAGTACAGTTTAACCACAATGTGTTATCGTGCAGTGCCGTCCCAACTCTCTGAAGTTCCTGTCTTCCTGAAGGTGTATTTAAACTCGTGCTGGAGGCATTACGTTTAGCTGAACTTTTAAGGTAAACTAAGCTATTGCAGGCGCCATAAACAAAGATGCTGAAGCCTAATTCAACCTCTCTCTCTCTCTCTCTCTCTCTCTCTCTCTCTCTCTCTCTCTCTCTGGGAAGTACACTAAAGTGTGGCTGGCCCTCCTACCTCCAAACGGAGACAGTCCTGAGACAAAACATTCCCTTATTATACAGCTGACTAGATTCCCTGAATCTGTAGAGAGACCAACATAGTTATACATGAACAGGTTTGGTTTTTAGAGACTGGCCAAATATTGTCCTCCCCTGACCTGTGACCTATGAATGACCTGATGCTGTCAAAGCTTTCCCTTTGTCTCACCATACCACAACATGGCATTTCCGGAAATTCCACCGCACTTAGTAAGAAAGTTTCTGATATGAGAGAGTAAGAAGCAGACACATACTCTCATAGAAATGGACATGACATCTCCAAGGAACATAAAGTTGAGAAGGAAAAGTGACAGAAGGCAGAGTAGACTGACCTCTGCCAGGGATGGAAATTACAAGACCAAAATGGGTATTCCAGAGGGTAATTCTCCTCCCTTTGTCCCTCGTCTTCCTCGTCTTCTTCCCTCTCTCTCCTCATACCCCCCTCCCTCTCTCCTTCAACTCAGGTCTTGTTCTCAGCTCATTAAAAGCTTGTCCACACACACCTAGCTCATCGCTCTGCTCGCTCAACCGTTAACATGCAAGATGTTCCCCAAACCAAAACACAGACACAAAAAAACTAAACACACGGAGACGATAATACTCCCCGCTGCACTGAAACACACTTACCTACCTAGTTATTCGGTGTGATTGCATTTGCCGCATCAGCCTTACATCAGGGGGAAATAAATCCCATCTCATTAGAAATAATGGCATATTACCACAGTACTGACTCATTACTGGGCATACCATTCATTTCTTAACACTGCACCATCACTTCCAGCTTTCACTGAGAGGAATGGCTAAATAGCTAGTACATAATGGGTTACCATGGTGAGAGAGAGAGAGAGATGGAGGTGGAGTAGAGAAGGAGAGACGGCATGTTTGTTTGCCCATGGGAGAGTGTCCTCTAAATCATGGCTGTCCTTGGAAGTGGTCTACAAAAAGGTGTTGATGTTGTCACACGGCGTCTACTCCGGCGTCTTTGTTAGCCACCCAGCCCGACTCAAAGAAACAGTCCTCAAATACAGCCACATCTTGGTCTTTCTTCTGTCTGCAGTTAATTCTGAGCTGACATGAAGGGAGTTAGCTGAAGCTTCTGTGAGTGACAGGCTTCTGTCACCCATCCAGCTGAATTAGAGATGGGAATTTAATGCTGGCAGTTGCAGTGCTCAAAGTCTGCTGGCACTTACACAAAGCAGAGAGGAAAATTTCCCCACAAAAGTAACCCTCAGTCAATCTCTAGAGAGTCAACTTTATCTTTCTTTACTTTTGTTAGAATAAATAAAGAATAATGTGGTGTAGCTGTCCAAAAAAAATTCTCTTGTATATTAAATGAGGGCCGCACTTATCAGGACAGACCTTGAAACATTTTATTGCAAGGCACAGGAAATGGCATCAGAATAACTTCCCTGAGACTGTAGAAAAACCAAGCATGCACAGGGTCTTTTGCACAAATGCTCTTTGTGCCTGTGCAGTGTTTAACAACATAAACAGCATATAAAGCTGGACCCAGCAGCCGGTTAGCTTAGCTTAGCACAAATACTGAAAATGGGGAAACCGCTAGCCTGGCTTCTTACCAAAGGTAACAACATCCACCTACCAGTATCTCTAAAGCTCACTAAGTAACACATTGTATCTTTGTTATATCTAAAATGCAAGTGTAAAAACGAAATGTTGCAGGGGATTAGGTAACTTCCTGGAGTTTTATAATTGCCATGAGGTTGCCAGGCAACCAGCCTACTCTCTGCAAGAAAGCAAATATGTGTATTTCCCAAAATGATGAACTATTTGCTATTCCTTTAACATCACATATACATAAAAAAAAAAATATCGACACTAAAGTGCGGAAAAATTCCAGAACGTAAAGAGGAATTAAAGCTAGCGGAACTGCATACACATAATTTGTAAAATAAAACAAAGTTGTTTAGCTTCATGTCTAAAGAAAAATATTCCCTTAAAGCTCCATTGTGTAATTTTTTTAGTTGATTCTTAGCAAAAATCCCTTTATTTCACAAATATGTGCTCATTCATGTGTAATTACTTCCACCAAATAATCAAAGTATTCTCGTAAGTGTAGAATCTGCCATTCAGAATCATTCAGAATACATACGAGCGTGTCGGTCGAATGACGGCAGCCACGTGGCGTCCATCTTTAAAATACATTAGCCAAAGAGGGACATACCTCCGCATTTCACCCTCTTTCTTTCAAAAAGAAAAATACTAAAGCTTCTGTAACTATGAGGAATGAAACCTCCATGTGAAGCATCAGGACCCATTGTTGGTGAGATGAACCAGAAATATTGACCGAACTGCTTTAAATGTCTGACATATTGGTCCTTTCTTTAGTTAACCTATTTTATCTGCTTTTATATGTTTAACTGTTTTAACTGCTCTTTATTCGCGTATTTACAGTGGGGGAAATAAGTATTTGACCCCTTGCTGATTTTGCAGGTTTGCCCACTTACAAAGAATGCAAAAATCTACAATTTTAATCATATGTACATTCTAACAGTGAAAGACAGAATCCCAAAGAAAATTCCAGAAAATCACATCATATGAATTTATTAAAATTGATAACCATCTGATGAGGAAAAACAAGTATTTGACCCCCTGGACAAACAGCAAGTATTCTGGCTCCTACAAGCCAGTTAGTCTTTCTTTAAGACACAGCCCCAATCCGAACCAATTATCTACATCAAATACACCTGCCTCACCTCGTTACCTGTATAAAAGACACCTGTCAACACCCAAACCATCAGCATCCAACATCACCACCATGGGCAAGACCAAAGAGCTTTCTACGGACATCAGGGACAAGATTGTTGATCTGCACAAGGCTGGGATGGGCTACAAGAGAATCGGAAAGCAACTTGGAGAGAAAAGATCAACTGTCGGTGCAGTTATCAGGAAATGGAAGAAGCACCACACCACCGCCAACCTCCCTCGGTCTGGGCCTCCACACAAGATCTTGCCTCGTGGGGTGTCCCTGATCATGCGAACAGTGAGGAATCATCCCAAAACCACAAGGGGGGAACTGATGAATCAACTGAAGGCAGCTGGGACCACAGTTACAAAAGAAACGGTTGGTAACACACTACGCCGTCATGGATTGAAATCCTGCAGCGCACGCAAGGTCCCCCTGCTCAAGAAGAAACATGTACAGGCCCGCATGAAGTTCGCCATTCACCACCTGGACGACTCAGAAGAGGCCTGGAAGAAGGTGATGTGGTCAGATGAGACCAAAATAGAACTTTTTGGCCTCAACTCAACTCGTCATGTTTGGAGGGCAAAGAACACCGAGTACAACCCAAAGAACACCATCCCCACCGTCAAGCATGGTGGTGGCAACATCATGCTTTGGGGGTGCTTTTCAGCCAAGGGGACGGGACAGCTCTATCGTATTGAGGGGAGGATGGACGGGGCCATGTATCGTGGAATTCTGGACCGACATCTCCTTCCCTCAGTGAGAGAGCTGAAGATGGGTCGAGGATGGGTGTTTCAGCACGATTTAGCGACCCTAAGCACACCGCCAAAGCAACAAAAGAGTGGCTGAAGAAGAAGCACATCAAGGTTCTGGAGTGGCCTAGCCAGTCTCCAGACCTGAATCCTATTGAAAATCTTTGGAGGGAGCTTAAAATTCGAGTTGCCAGGCGACAACCTCGGAACCTGAATGATTTGGAGGCTGTCTGCAGGGAGGAGTGGGCCAACATCCCTGCCGAAATGTGCACAAACCTTGTCACCAACTATAAAAACCGTTTGACATCTGTGCTGGCCAATAATGGCTTTTCTACAAAATATTAACATCAGTTCCCCCCTTGTGGTTTTGGGATGATTCCTCACCGTTCGCATGATCAGGGACACCCCACGAGGCAAGATCTTGTGTGGAGGCCCAGACCGAGGGAGGTTGGCGGTGGTGTGGTGCTTCTTCCATTTCCTGATAACTGCACCGACAGTTGATCTTTTCTCTCCAAGTTGCTTTCCGATTCTCTTGTAGCCCATCCCAGCCTTGTGCAGATCAACAATCTTGTCCCTGATGTCCGTAGAAAGCTCTTTGGTCTTGCCCATGGTGGTGATGTTGGATGCTGGTTGTTTGGGTGTTGACAGGTGTCTTTTATACAGGTAACGAGGTGAGGCAGGTGTATTTGATGTAGATAATTGGTTCGGATTGGGGCTGTGTCTTAAAGAAAGACTAACTGGCTTGTAGGAGCCAGAATACTTGCTGTTTGTCCAGGGGGTCAAATACTTGTTTTTCCTCATCAGATGGTTATCAATTTTAATAAATTCATATGATGTGATTTTCTGGAATTTTCTTTGGGATTCTGTCTTTCACTGTTAGAATGTACATATGATTAAAATTGTAGATTTTTGCATTCTTTGTAAGTGGGCAAACCTGCAAAATCAGCAAGGGGTCAAATACTTATTTCCCCCACTGTATCTCTCAGTTCTTTAAATTCTTATACTGCACTGTAAAATGTATTCTTGTCTTTTAAATTGTTTTTAATTGTTTTCTAACTGCTCTTTCATGTTTTATGTTAAACACTTTGAATTGCCCTGTTGCTGAAATGTGCTATATAAATAAAGCTGCCTTGCCTCTTACACCTATTGGCACCATGACGAATGCCAGGGGGAGATTACTCGCCAGGGAAGCGAAAAAGAGAATTAAAACGACAACGCGACAGGAAAAGCAACAAGACCAAAGTTAATATTAGAGTGGCTAGAACAGCTCAATGATGGAAACGATGGCGAGAGCTAATTTCGGGTTCGCCCACCGTAGGAGGAAGGGCTAGAAAGTAATATTCAGGTGGTTGTCATATACAATTTCACCGCTAGATGGGAGAAATTCTTACACAATGTAGCTTTCAAAAATGTAAAACATAAGAATATATTTACTCCTATAAAAATATATTAGCGGCATTTTAAGAAAGATAACAACGGAAGTGTTTATGTAGTGTTAAAACTCAAGTCATAATATTTAAAGGTTAATAAAGCTTACATTTTTACTAACTAACACACATACTGTATACAGTATACTATCCCTGCTTTCAGAGACAGGTGATATGAAGCTCCCTGGCCATTGACAAATGTGTTACACTAGATTGGGCAGGATGCTGTTGACAGAATTAAATACTCTCGTATTGAGGAGTGAGGTTTCTCTTGCAGTTTAATCCATTTGTCTCTTTATCACCCCTTTCCAGTTGTCAGTAGTTTATTGTGCAGCCATGCTTAATTGTTTGTGTGAAAAGCAAAGCCTGCATGCTGTTAAATGAAATGTTGGAGATATATTCTTTTTCTGGTGATCTTTCTCAGTTGGCTTCCGTTTTGTGAGTCATTCAAACAATAGGTTGTTTTTTCTTTTTTAACCAAACACCAAATGTGTGCTGAGCTTCACACATGATTCAATGGCTCTCTTGTAAAAAAGTAATTGCCACAGTGAAATTCTAGAAAAATATTACTATATGTAACAGCTTGCATACGCAGTTAATACTTGATTCTTAGCTGTATTGAATAAACTGGAGGAGGAAATAAAAAAATCGGACCTTCAAATTTCATTCAGTGACTTTTGAGCCGTCCTTGCTATCAAGTAATTCATAAAGCCATTGTATGCAGCACAATCAAATCTAACTACCTCTGCTTTCTTTTTTGTGTGCCAACCTTGTGCCAGCTGCTTTGACCTAGTTTAAAATGAGAGTGGTTGTGTTTTTACATCTTCTTTCATTCTCTTGATGCTTTTAGATCACTCTGCCTCAAAATTAAACAGGCACGCTGTTTAATTTCAATGTCCTCTCTCACTCCTGTGCTAGATCCTTATGGGACATCTCAGAATCCCAGTTCACAGCATTAATCCTCTCTGCACACATATTTCATATCCCTGCAGAAGAGCTTACCGTGTGTGATGTTGTGACTCTTTGATTCCCCTTTTCACTTTTGACAACATCTGATAAGGATTCAGAAGGGATGGAAAAGAGCTGAGTACAAGAGACCAGATAAAATGAAGATTATGAATATATCCATTTTCCACACCTATGTGCCACCCATATTTATACACCTTTATCAAATATCATAAGCCATTCCACTGCACTTACCCCCTTTTCAAAAATATTTTACAGTCAATGAGGCTAAATCTGATTTTGACTTTTTTAAATGACCAATTGGGTGAACATAATGTCTCTACCTCTTCTGTGATTGGCTGCATTTGACCACTAGCTTGTTTTCTTTGTCTCCCAGGGCTGAATGAGTGTATGATCAACAACGGTGGCTGCTCCCATGTCTGCATGGACCGACCAATTGGCTTTGAGTGCCAGTGCCCCGCTGGCTACCAGCTACTGGACAAAAAGACTTGTGGTGGTAAATAAAGAAACTTTAGATAGACAGGCAGATATATAAAAACATGAGTGGCAGGTCGGCTGCTGACCAAGCTACTTTGATTGTCAGCGTGTACGTGTGTTGTATTGCTTTGGGCAGCTCTCAGCTCTCTGTCTGTCTTTGTATAATGTGCCCAGCCTGTCACTCTGACAGGGAAACTAGCACAGTCATACTATCTCTCTAATACACACATATATACTCTGTCCTTCACACCCTTCCCCATCCTTTTAACACTGTTTCCACATCACACCCAAGGAAAAAGCCTAAGATCTGCTGGAAGTCAACAGGGACACGCCCTGTCTCCCTGTCTCCCTGTCTCTTCTTTTCTCCCATTAACTGAATGACAACATGTCTGTGTGTTTCTCCAGCACTTTCAGTTATATATAATATGCATTATAACTCACCCATCCATCTGTTTATTCTCAAAAATGTATTGCTATATTAACATTTTGGAAATTAAGTTGCCATTCTTATATAGTGCAGCACTCAAGGGTAATTTAGTCACTGTCTGACTCTGTCTGACTGGGTCTATCTCTCTCTGTTTTTCAGTCGATTGATAACCTCATATCCCTCTTCTCCCTGCAGACATTGATGAGTGTGAGAACCCTGATGCTTGTAGCCAGATCTGCATCAACTACAAGGGAGATTTTAAATGTGAATGCTATGAAGGCTATGAGATGGACCCTGTTACTAAGACCTGCAAGGCAGAAGGTGAGTCGCAATGCTCAATTATCAACAATGCAAGGTGTCTGGGACTGTGGGATTTCCTATTTTGAGGCTGAAAATGAGAATAAGCGATTAGTCAAAATCTAGACATGGATCCGAAAGGATGCCTGAGATTCTGAATGTGTTGTGATTATACTTCTTGTTCCTGCAAAATAGGGTGAATATATTATTTTGTTCCTTTATTATTTATGCAGTTTATAACTTACATAGTTGCTGTTGTAAAGATACATTTTCCTCCTAATTCACAAAGCGCACAAATGTGTTGTAGTGTTAATAACAAGACTTTCTCTCAGATATTGCGCTGCCTCATTAGTGCAACACTTCACTCTCAGCTTTTGTGCCACAGTATCAAAACCCTCCTCATGTCATAATCGCATCTTTCTTCTATTAGGTTCTTATCCTTGTTCTGCACTTGCTTGTGTATATGACATAATTGCTAAATTATATTTTTTTTAAAAGCAAGCATCACTTAGGCAACCACTCAGTTTCTCCCAGGCCAAATCTGTCCTCCAGTGTCCTGTCACATTAGACAGTTTCATGAGTGACGGACTGATGTGTGCAACCATGCTGAACACTTATAATTAGGTATAGTAACTCTTCAGAGGTACCTGGCTGAGTCACTGTGGAGGCTAATTACATCAAATGGAAACTGGTTAGGTGTGTTGACAGTTGTCGGACTAGTGGAGAAGTAAACTGCTAAGTGGCCAATTCAATTTCTTTGACCTCTAACCATGGCCAAAAGCTATTAGCAAGAGGCGTACACAGAGAGGCCAGTTTATGTTTTCACTTCATTTCCCCAAAAATGTTCATTATTTAATTGGCAGGAAACAGTGAGTCAAATGAATTGTGGTGATTTAGTCCCTGTGGCTGTCAAATGCTGTGATTTCATTTCCCTCAATTAAGCTGAGCTGATATCAAAGCTCAGCACTCCCATGTGTGCGTTTGCATTTGTACACACTGGATATGTGTTTGGATTTTATCTGCCCCCCTGCCTCTGTCTGCACTTGTGTATTTCTCTGTGCATGACTGCCCAGTGTGTTTGGTATCAGTTCATCATGGCCAGGAGAGAACTGTGTCTGGCTGTGTGTCAAAAGCAGCGGAAGCAGAATCACAGCGAATGCAGCAGTTCCACTGCTTGGTTTTGCAGCAATGAAACCTACTGCTGCTGTGACAGCCCATTAAACCAGCAGGGGACCCTTTTCCCATTTAGAGGGGTTGGAAATGTTGTCACTGTAATGGCCAGTTTTGGGGGCCACTTAATCTGACCAGCACTGTCATCATTCAGACTTTGTGCTTGAGAGGAAGGAAAAGGAAGGAAGAGGGGATGTGCAGGGGTACGATACTACAATGAGGCTATGACACAGACTGTCAAAAGGGAAACTGAGGCGAGGGAGCCATTAATGAGAGAATAGCATATCTGCCTCTGGAGATAACTGGCTGCAGCTGTCATCCTATTACTATGCAAAGTCAGAAATAGATAGGCCTAATATAGATGTTACAAGACAAAGGTGGGCTGTGGTTGCCAGCTAAAAGTGATAAAACCTTCCCTGCAGGCAGCTATTACCCATTTGGCGTTTTCCTGCCAGAATTATAAGGAAATAAACATGAATGCATGATAATATATTCCTCTACGCCCCCTGTTCAGATTTGGGGCTAATTAAAATGCATCCTGAGTGACCTAATCACAAGTGGACAGCTCTAAAAATAGGTGCAAGTGCATACAAAATGAAACAAGGGCACACTGTGGTGTAGATGCTCAGTGCTAATACCTATGTGTGCTAATACTGTAGCATGACAAAGCTACCAAACACAGTCTATACCTGACCTGAAGACACATAAACTATCTATTGTGTGTCTCTCTATGGCAATGTTGTCGGTCAGTCTACCGCTTTGGTGCAGACTGAAAAATATCTCTTCAACGTCTGTAAATAATGTACACAGGCATGTTTGGTCTCCAGAGGATGAAGCTACACGCCTTTAGTGATCCGCTGACTTTTCCTCTAGCGCCACAGTTTTAGTTTTTAGTGACAAAGGGATGGATTGCAATGACTTTTTGTACAGACATCCATGCTTTCTTTTGAAGATGAATCATAAAGCCTTTTGTTGATGCCCTAACTTCCTCCTCTAGTGCCACCAGGAGGTTAAACTATTATATAGCTCATGTCCCCCTTTAGGATAAATCCTAAATCCTAACCCTAACCCAGACATCTTGTTGTAGCTAGTAGCAGTCACAGTTTCCCTACTGATAAATCAAAGGGGAGTGGGAAATGTAAAATCTAATCGCAAGTGATCACATGGGGTGTGTGTGTGTGTGTGTGTGTGTGTGTGTGTGTGTGTGTGTGTGTGTGTGTGTGTGTGTGTGTGTGTGTGTGTGTGTGTGTGTGCGTGTGCGTATCTATTTAGTTCTACCATCTGTGTGAAAGTTGACAGCTTGCTGTTTAAAGAGGTTCTGCCGATTGCTAAGGTACTACTGATCTATATTTGCAGGAGAAAATAATAAAGTGTGTACAACTTAATGATGCATGCAGACACACTGATCAATACAACCATTCAGCATTTTTTAATGAAGGATTATTATCCCCGCACTCTTGATAGAGGAGGATATTGAGCTGTATTACACAAGCTTTTTTGTGTTATCGGTTTAAAAAAATGACATTTAGAGTATCGACTTTGGGGCTACAAATATGCAGCAGCACTTTAAGCCGCAATGTTTTTTGACACTGAGGCTTCACCGCAGTGTTATTACTGTAGAGCAATGTCTACATCATCTCCTGACACACAGCATTTCCCATCATGGTCAACCGTCTTATCCAGCACACAAACATTTCCATGCTGTGCTGAAAAAAACAATCTCTCAGGCTTATAGGGATCTTCTTTTTTTATGTCCTTCATTTTCAGCAGAATAATGCTGTATGTTTTGGGTTATATTATTGACACACATGCAGGTACAGCCATTACTTCTTATTTCTAATCCAATCTAAATCCAGACCATGTTTGCTCAGAATGTCTTTAGTGGTTAATTCGGCTAAAGGTTAAAAAAAATGTATTACACTATAGTAGCTTGCTAAATTTGAATCCTATAAGGGGTGCTGTGCATAGAGCTCCTAGACAAGAGAAGTTTTCTAATAGGAGATAATGGCTTGGACCCCTCTTCTGGCCCTTTACCAAATTATCAAAGCTGATTTGACTAGCCATTATAACTCCACTTACTAATAAAATATTCCTCTTACTAATGTATTCATCCTGTTACAACCCCTTTTCTAAATTGCTATGGCCTGTGACTGTGATTGTAAAATATAGCTGGCTAACTCATCCATACTAAGGCAAGTTCACACAGGCATTTGCAAATGTTGTCCCATTTTTACAAAAACAGGGCATTAAATATCCTTTGCTTTGTGTGCAGGGAAGAGCCCTTACTTGCTGTTCACCAACCGGCATGAGATCCGCCGCATCGACCTGGTGAAGAGGGACTACAGCCAGGTGGTGTCCACCCAGAAGAACGCTGTGGCTCTGGATCTGGACGTGGCCAACAACCGTGTCTTCTGGTGCGATCGCTTTCACCGGAAAATCTACAGGTGATCTTGAATTTGGAAAAAAAAGATGATTTTACATTTTTGAATTTAGATTTGAAGTTTATTTGTAAGCAAAGTTATGTTTACATCTACTGTTTCTCACCGAAACGCATGTGTGTTTCCTTGAGGCCAGTTATGTCATGTCTTACATTGCAGCATGCTTCAAACATTTTGACTAACCGTAAGTGTTCATAATCTTTAACGTGTACTTTTTTATACTATTTTTAAAGTTACCAAGAATGTTATACTTCTGATTTTAAACTAAACAATCTAAATGTGACATTACAGATACTTGATATGACAAATATTATATTGTTGCACCCTGACATGTTCCTGTATTTGATTTACTGAGCATCTCCTTGTTCAGTCTTTTGACGTTTTTGAAATTGAATCAACTGAGTTGATGGCTTTCTATTGTTACCCCAACTACATTTTGTCCCCAGAGTGTATTCTAATTGGAGCAGCATTCTTTTCATAAAATGGATGTTAAAGATAAAAGATCTCTGGGGAAAGTAAGATTGAAATTCTTGTTCGGGAGCACAGCTGCCTGACCCTCACCTCACACCTCTGCCGGGGCCAAATCATTAGCGAGCAGGGCAGCCCTTAGGCCTTGTCTATTCTAATAAGTGGTCCACCTAAGAAGGATGCCAACCCCCGGATGAACTTGCTTAGCGCATGGCCCAAGGCAACAGCTTGTATACCGGTCCCATTCTCCACTCTGCAGTTGCTTTACACCAGAGTGGAGATCGGAGAGTGGTGATAAACTATCAATTGGCTATTCACTTGTCCTGCCAATGCCTGTATGTGCTCATGTATCCACTTTATGTCAGCTCACCATTTTATCCAATTCATGTGCCAAAAAGACTTTTTTTTTGCTTTAGACAAACATAAAAGCCATTTAATGATAGCATCATTCCTTCATTCATTCACTTATAGTTACAGTCAACTACTTTTTGGTAAAAGTTTGAAAATGCTTAATGGAATGACTAGTATAAAACTAATTATCACAAAAAATTGCGCCCCACCAGGCAGTCAACATCCACTACACATTGATTTTGCACTAATGGCTAGCTTGCTGTAGAGAATGACTTACATATTGTCCTCCCCTCGAAATACTCCCTGCTCCTTCTCTCCCCTTACCACCCTCCCCCTTCCTCTGCAGTGCCTTCATCCATGAGGCCAGTGACCCCTCTCAGCAGGTGCCGCTGCTGGAATCTCTCCTGCAGACCCCTGTGGGTCTGGCTCTGGACTGGCTCCAACACAACCTGTACTGGACCGACTCCGGCGACAAATCCATCTCTGTGGCCTCAGTGGACGCCACCAAGAGACGCGTCCTCATTAACACGGACCTAAGTGAACCCCGGGCCATAGCGCTGGATCCCCACCACGGGTAAGGACTGGAGGATGGGATGTGTGATCCTTGTTCAGGAACACGAAATGCCTTGAAACCAAGCATTTGCCACATTATGTAATAAACCCAATATTGAAGATACAAATGACAGGATCAATAATTACGGTCGTTAAACAGTTATCTCTATTGGTCATTATAATGCTAGCATCCACTGACCTATACAATTTCTAATGAATGCTAATTACTCAACTGTATGCTATGAATTTACATAACAATTTACAGTATGTCAGCAAAAAATAGTGTCAGGCTGAGTTTATATGGGTCCCCCTCCTCTGCTTCATATCTCTTTGAATATGCTGACACACACTATACTGATATAGTTTTTTATTGAAGATGATGTTCCATGACCCCAGATAAAGATTTGTTAAGTGATTTCAGCCCGGGACCCAGGAAATTAATAAACATAATCCTCCTCTGAGACCACATCTCATGATAAACATAAGAGAAACCATCTTGCTGTATGTGGGAATCCAGAGTAACAAGCCTGTGACCCATTTAGCATTCTGACTCAATAGTGTTTCAGAATTTCTGTCCCAGATGAACGCTCTTAATCTAGGAAGCTATAGGAATGTGTGCCAGCGTGTGCTTCTGCAGCTTTTGTGTTCTGGTGATGCAAACCCAGATGAAAACAGACAGACACAAAAATAAACAAAAATAAACAGGAACATAGCCTTAATCGAGGCATTGACACAGTGGCATCTTCTGCACATTACAGACCCAATCATAACTGCTCAACAGGAATCCAGCAAACACAAATTTCTTACTCTGACACTAAATGACAATTTTGTCTTTGCAAGAAAATTCACTTGATGTCAGTAATGAACATTTACATAGAAGTGAGTTTGCTGCTGTGATTGTTGACTGATATTGCCAAATAACCATTAAAACAATAACATCTTTTTACATTCGGTGGTTTGAACATATGGGGGGTGGGTTTGTTTACAACTACCACAAATCACAGCCATTGTTGCAGAGCACTGATGATGTACAAAGTATTGAAGTTGAATTGAATACACTGATCTAATTCTTTCATAATGGGCTGCTTAAGAGTTGTCTTGAATACATCTGGAAAGCAGAGGTGGTGGTGGCGCAGTGGATATGACACATGCCTTTGGTACATGTATCTATGTATGTACCCACTGCGATACATCAACCAATGTGTCCCTGAACAAGACACTTAACCCCTAGTTGCTCCAGAGGTGTGCGACCTTTGACATATATAGCAATTGTAAGTCACTTTGGATAAAAGCGTCAGCTAAATGACGTGTAATGTAATGCAACGCTTCACTCAACACACACAATTTGTACGAAAGATAATACTGTTACTGCATTGCTGGTCTTTTGACTTGTGTTGTGATTTCATGGTGCTGAACGGACAGCTCCCACAGAGTGCACACTACTCAGATCTGTTGATTTGCTGCAGTTGTCTTTGTTTGTCACTAACATGTTTTTGTAATATACTGTACCTAGTTGTTATTATTAACATACGTTTCAATTTCTGTCCCCCCTTCAAATCCACAGTTCCACAAATTTCACAGGTGCTACATCGATTTGGAGTCAGTGTTGCCTCTGCTAATAGTGTTCAGTATTAGAAAATAATCCTTTTATCAGCTGCCGTTTAAAAAAAAAAAAGACATTTCCTTATTGTTTGCAGTTTTATATAGGATTGTTCTACAAATGGCTGTATATTGCATAGGCAATTTTTGCTGACTGACTTGTTAGTACCTAAAAATGTGGCATAAAATTAGTAAATCAACCCCCTGGTGTCTGGAAGCAGTTTCTTTTTCTTCGTCTAATTTTTTTCTTGTTCCAGACAAACTAGTTGATGGGAAAGTGTCTCAGTGCCTGTTTAGTTTGAAGAAAGGAAGCCATATCATTATAAACAGTATAATGCTTGTGCAGTATAAGACAGTCCCTCCAGAAAAACGCGATTATGCGATTGCGTAATTCAATGCATAATCAGGCAAAGTCCGCATATTTATGCGGGGGCTGCATTTTTTTCAAATACGCCGCACTTTTGCCGCATAAATTGCCAATTTCCGTGTAAATTTTTTTGTTGCAAAACAGTCACATATAACTTAGCAGAAAGTTGAAAAATGTTGCCATGGGAACGTTATGAAGTGACGTAATTACACGACATGAACATTATGGAAAAGCAAGGTGTTTTTTCTGTTTTTTCTCTTTTTCATCAAACTGCAGTATTTGCAAGTTCCCGCAATTTCATCGCATAAAATTGCATAAATATCCTGCTTATTCCATCGCATTTTTTATGATAAGATTGTTACCTTTACATGTCCTGCTGACTGCAGCAGCACTACAGTACATGAACACTCCATTTTACCATAATAGGTATGCTTCCTTTGTTCAATCCAGCTTTATGTACTGGTCAGACTGGGGCACACGAGCCAAGATAGAGAAGGCCGGGATGAATGGAGTGGACCGACAGGTGCTGGTGGCTGACAACATTGAATGGCCCAATGGCATCACACTAGGTGAGAGGAGAACAGTTGTTTTTTCAACTCAAAGTAAGTAAAGGACAAAAGTAATTGAAATCATAAGGGTAATGTTTAATGATAATGGCAAAAATTGATTAATAAAATGATCACAGTTGCTTTTAAAATGACATGTGAAGTGTTTGAGAAGTTAGATATTGGCACAGTGAAACTTGCGGAGGTGTAATCGTGAGAATCTGACATTTTAAAACAATCAATATCACCTAAAAGGATTTGTCGGTCAGAGTGCAAGAGTGCTTACCGCAAAGACAATCAATTTCTACTCAACTTGAAAGTCTGATCCACCTGTGTGTGTGTGTGTGTGTGTGTGTGTGTGTGTGTGTGTGTGTGTGTGTGTGTGTGTGTGTATGTATGTGTGTTTCTCAGATGTAGCCAACAGGCGTCTGTACTGGGTGGATTCCAAGTTGCACCTTATAGCCAGTGTGGACCTGAACGGAGCTCACCGCAGAACACACATGTCGTCCGCAGAGAGACTGGGACACCCCTATGCACTGGCTGTTTTTGAGGTTTGTGTGCAACTGATTTTTAATGATTTGTGGCTGTTGTCCATGGTATCACCCGGCCTCCCACATCTCATCATATCTACATCTCTCTCATTAGCATCACAGGGGCCTGCAGTGTGACTGGGAGTCTGAATGTAATGACTGTTAAATTAAATTGTGTGTGTGTGTGTGTGTGTGTGTGTGTGTGTGTGTGTGTGTGTGTGTGTGTGTGTGTGTGTGTGTGTGTGTGTGTGTGTGTGTGTCCTTGTGTTGTCTGTTTTCACTTGTGGGATTGACTGGCTGAGCATAGTAAACAGAAGGCAGCTATAGGGAGTATAGAGCAGCCTAAAGCAACCCACACACTCATCAGCAAATCTGCTGCCTCGTGGCTTCTATATTGTGTGTTTATGCCTGTGTGCGAGCATGCTTTTGCTTACACACACATGTCTGGCTTGTCCCTGTTGTTGCCACTGCAGCAAAGTCCCAGCCAGTTTCAGATCACCCAAATGGCCTATTCCCCTGTGGGACTCCTCTCAAGGGGAACTGGTCTCAGTGGGAACACAGATACAGATTTCATTCAGCAGCAGACCAGATTTACAAGCATGGATTTGTTAAAAAATATCCACTTGGGTTCCAATTACATTTGTTGTGCGAAGGGGTCAAAACACCAACACTGGATTCAAATGTCCTTATTTTTACAGTAGAAAGTAAAGAATCCTCAACTCTGCAGACCTGATCTAAAAAGCAGAGGTGGAGGAGAATTCTGTTCCAAAGTAACCAGTAACTGTCAAATCAATGTAGTGAAGTAAAAAATACTATATTTCCCTCTGAAATGTAAGATGGGTATAAAGTAGCAACTAGTCAACTAAAGTTGAAGTACCTAAAATGTTTTAAGGCTCTTTCACATCTACCTCGTTTGGTCCGGACTTTTGGACTTTTCAGTTTGATCCATTCCAAAATTACAGGTGTGAAACCTCCCCCGGATCAAACAGCCGAAATTTGGTCCCACAAAAAGAAGTAGCCTCGATCAAACTGAAACACGGTCCAGTTTGTTTCTAGTGTGAAAGCATTTTTTGGATGGTTCGGACTTTGTGGCCAAATACAGGAAGTTCTGGCAGGCTATCATTGTGTTATAAGAGAAGCGTAGCTTCTTTAAGGAATAGCTCAGTGCTTAGTGTGTATGTAATGTGTGGTTGAGCAAGAGAATGACGTGAATGCGCTTAGAGCAGACAGCTGTCGGCAATCAGAGAATAAATTAGCAGTTTATTTGTTAAGTGGTAGTAAATGTACTTTGTAGGTTCCACTTTGTCTCTGAATAAATGCTGCAGCTCCTCAAAACCCAAGTAAATTTCCTGTGTCTTGCTTCTAAACAACGCAACAAAACTAAAATAGCTGTGGTAGCATGGGGAGAGCAGGAGTCAGTTGGAAAAAACTCACAAAAATTCCGACCCCAGAGAGAGAGGATAATAGGAGAGGAAACGAGAGTAAGGGGAAGCCCGTATCGGGAGACATGGCTCGTGTATGTGATGACGACAGGACTTAATTATGTCATGTATAGATCTTTAGTGCACTTGCATAACCAAAACTAACCGGATCAAATGTATACAATGTAACAAAAACATGAACCTTTGTCTGGACCATGGTTTGGACTTTCAGGTGTGAAAAGGCCCTTAAATCCAGTACGCGAGTAAAATGGATTACAGTTGCAGTACATTCCACCACTCTCTTGTTTCTTGCACAGTTTTAACCTTTAAAAATGAAAATACTAACAGAGGTAAGCTGTCCAAAGCATCACCTTGTGGATTTTTCCAGCCTGCAGGTAGCACTGTACTCACAGAAACAATGATAAATTCCCTCTGGTGTAATACATAATCGATCCGGGGCTTCTCTGCTCTCTGCCCTGCTGTGGCAACAAGGTGACCTTCTTGTTCAGGATGTTGAACATTCACCGGCCCCGTGTTATTGAGTGGAGCTTGTTGTAGTGTACATCACATTACCATCTCTTTCTGACTCAACGACTGACTGACTCAACACAAACACACACACACACATAGACACTCGTGTGGCAAGGCCTATTGTCTCGCTGGAGATTAGCCTTTAGTTTCTAAGGCAACCGCAGAAAATGTCTTTTTAAACTGTTGAGGGAAAGAACGGGGGAAACAAAGCAATCAAATCACTTAATAAACAAGCATGGTTAAACTTTTTCCTTTGAGCTACGATATTTTGATCTAAAGAAGATGTGTTTTAATCATTTAAGACCAATAAAAAAATCCACATGATAGATCAAATCTTCTTCCACAATAAGAAGTCACACCTCCATTTATTGCCGATTACTGCGTACTGTTGCACTTGAATTGAATTAAAACATGTCTTATTTACCCTTAAACCTCTGCATTTGCATTTCCTTGATGGATTCATTGCCTCATTTTATTAAAAGCCAAATGAACAAACTTTCATCTGCACAAGATAATTAATTTTTCTGTGTGGCAACAAATATTTATCAAATTCCACTTGCCCTAATTTTCTCTCTTGTTATTTTTCCTCAAATAAATTAGACTTGTGAGTACTCTGAGCTATTTACAGCTGTTAGTGCTGTGTGCTCTCCCACAGCATGCATCTCTTATATGAGGCTGTGCACAGTGGTGCTTTGGATTACATCAGCATGCTAACATGCTCACAATGACAATACTATCATACTGCTGCTAAGTAGGTATAATGTTTATTATGTTCACCATTTTAGGTTAGCGTGTTAGCAAAGTACAGCTGAGGCTTTTGGGAATGCCATTAGTTTTGCAAGTATTTGGTCACAAGCAAAAGCTGAATATAAACCAAACATCAAGGCAAATAATAGACCACATAATGGTGCTAGATAAAAGTTAAGGGATCATTGAAAGTATTAGTTTGTTTCTGTTATGGCAATCTATCCAATATTTTTTGAGACATTTCACCTAAACCCAAATGTTCACAAGAAAGTCAAAGCAGGCCGCTAGCATGGCCAAAAATTAGCATCATAAATAGATCCACTAGTCCAGGCGACTGGGCGACAGCATGCTGCCAACAAATCCAACAGAATTACTTTAATACCAAAATCATCAGCAATAAAATCACACCAAGTCAATGATGCTTGCACTTCCGAGTTTCCCAAAATTCATGAAGTGACCATCTTCTTTAGATTGTTGTAGTTGTCCTTCAAAGGTTACCAACCAAGCTGTTGGACTTGCAAACCTGACTAACTTGTTCTGTGTATTACCCATATCATTAAGACAATGATTTTCTGTGTTTCAGGATCGTATCTACTGGACAGACAGAGACAAGGCGGCGGTCTTCATGGCCAACAGGCTGACCGGACAAGACATCCACACACTGGCTGAAAACCTCAACGACCCCCATGACATCGTGGTCTTCCACCAGCTCCGCCAGCCGCAAGGTGTGTGTGTATGTGTGTGTCCACAGTACAAGTGAGGGACTTTGCATGTATGTCTGCACGTCTGTTCACTTCCCTCCCCTCACTGTGTGTTTCTGTAACCGTGCTCCCTCCATGGATCCATGTCAACCCAGGCATATGAATAAATGATGGTGAGGCTTGTGACTGTGGTGGAGGGATCAAAGCATTGGGAGCAGCAGTACATTCACACATCTGTCAAAACCCTGCCCACCAGCCCGGTTTTTATCACAATCCAGATTTCAGTTCAACTGAACAGAGCTCTTAATGATGAATGGGATGCCTGTGTATTTCCTTTCTTGTGTGTCAGTTTCCATATATATCTCTGCCTGTCTGTCTCTTTTTATTCCTTACTTCAAGTACATGCCATTCATATTTTAATCTTACACTGTGTTTCATCACCGGCTTTCCAATTCCATCGTCATACTGTACATACCTGTCTTTTTTTTTTGTATCCAAGTAAGACTTTAGGATGAACACAGTGGAGTTGTACCCGGCCCAGTAGCCCAGGATCTGGATAACGTTTACAGCAAGTTACTGTATAATGCCAGATTTTACTCTTTGTATTCTTATAGGTTGTGTTTACGCATTGTAATGGGCTTTGTTGTCGTGTTCACAGTGGGGAATAATAAAGTGTGGCAACTTGTTCTGTCTCTCTCTGACTCTCTGCTATCTCCCCATGTTGAATAAGTGATAATCTTATTTATATAACCATAACTGTGTAATTCTCCATGTCTCTCTCTTTCTTGCTGTCATGGTCTCCAGGCCCAGACAGCTGTAATCTGGGCAGTGTGGCCAATGGAGGCTGTGAGTACTTGTGTCTAAAGGCTCCACAGATTACCGAACACTCACCCAAATACACCTGCGCCTGCCCCGACGGGCAGGACCTGGGTCCTGATATGAGGGGCTGTGTTCCAGGTGAGCTTGTTTAGGAGTGTTAATTGAGAGTATTAAGTAATCAATACCACCTAAAAGGATTTGTTGGGCAGAGCGCCACGGTGCTTACTGCGTAGATAATCAGATTTTGCTTCACTTAAGGAGGGTCTTATTGTGTGTTGAGTTTCATCAGAGGGGAAACTTGGGCAGTTACCTACTGGATTAGTGCTGACAAATGTTCCTAATGTAGCTAATATGTCTTGCATGTCTTCTATATTGTATTGTTACCAGCTCAGCATAAGTAACTAATAATAATTTTCAAAAATGAATTTACCTGTTATTTCATAGTATAGGTTTAATGCATTTTATGACAGAGATAATACACATGCAATAGATCATTTCATTTTTTATATGATGTAGTAGTTATTAAATAATTATTAAATCATTTGTTTTTCATTAGTATTAAATAATTATAAATGATTAAATATGCTCCCTTCAAGCAACATAGATTTTGAACCTGTAAGTAGAAAAGATAGTTGCTAAGCAACACATACAGGCGGTGGATACAATAGCACGGACCACCTTGCAATGTAATGCACTCTAACACCACATCCTTGGAGCACATACTACATCTGTTGTATCTCATTGCATTATGATATACAGGTACTGGGTCTTATGAGCGGTGAATGATATGTTTGTTATGGATCTTACAACAATAACTCTCCAGCTAAAGGTTTCTATGGTGCTCTTCCTTTCTTTGCAGCAGCGCCAAGAAATGACATGACACCGACCTCCTCCCCTCCTACTGGATTTCCACCTGGCAACAGAGCGACTGTTGCGGAAGACTTCCCACCGCCCTCAGGGGGAGTATCGCAGGCGGACGCCACCCCCCACTTGACCACAGCTCCCTCTGGTGCCCCCGAGCCCCTCACACCCCTCTCCACTCTTAAGCCTTTGTCGTCACAAGAGTCAAAGGCACTGGGCTCCCACTACACCGCCACCGCTATGGTCATCTCCACCACAGCTGCGGGGGACAGCAGCGTCTCTCAACACTGTAAGTGGGCTGTGAATTCCAAATAATGTTCAGTGAATTCTGCCTGTGTGTGAAGATACTGAAAATGCTGCTAGAAATCTATCTATAAATCGGGAAATCTCTGTGTGTCCTCACACATCCGAGTACAGCACCCACACGTGCGCAGTACAGCAGTGTCAGGCCAGGTAGGTCAGGAAGGCCACCGCGCCACCGGATACTTTACAAAATAAAACACATTTAACAAATTTCAATATAAAACAACCAGGTTTATGGTGATTTTGTATGGTAAAACCGCCTGTGACCGCAGAGTACAAATTCTGCTGCAAATGTTTAATTAAAGTAAAAAGAGAGGCATTGTTAGTTCTTGGATAGTTTAAGAAATAATATTGCATCATATGTGATATTTTGTGAGTAGAATCTGAATCTGCAATGTTTTCTGTCAGGTAAATGTAGGAGTACAATGTTGTCTTCTGAATTACAAGAACACAGTAGGCAGTAGTATATACAGTTAGTTGCATATTAAGTGCTTTGGGGTCCCTCTGTAAGTTCTTTCGGAGTACAATGATTCTGGAGAAAGCTAGCTGCAATATAGGAGGCCAAGCAATTGGCCCATTCCAAACAGGCATGTTTTGAACGGGCACTGCACTAGTACTGTAATTAGGTCTCATTTAGTGACGTATACCGGTAAGCAGATATGTAAGCATTCATTCCTCATCACATTCTTTCATTCACTTCTAGAAATCCAGCACAGTCATGTGCCTGCTGGGGTCCTCTGTATGATTCGCAAAGGGAAGCATGTCCTATTCAGGAGTTATCAAGAGATGGGGTTCAATTCACTGATGAAGGGGCACTTTCACCTGAGCGTCCTCATCTCTTGCCAAGCACCACATTCTACAATCCTATTCACATTCATAATGTAGCTAGTAACAACCTCAGCCTCAATGTAATAATGACATTAAAGTGAGGTATCTACTAGCCCCAACAACCACGCTTGACTGACTTTAATAGGACTGATGGATGGTACCTTGTCGCCTTGAAAATGTCGTCTTTCCCTCCATACATTGGGCTCTGTGTCAGCTGCATGGTGTTTGTATGTCTGTGAGGGCATGCATGCTCTTGCGTAACTGCACATAAATAAGTGTGTTAGTGTGTGATATGTTAATGAGTGTGAGGTGACACTGGAGCCTGATGGAGGCCTGGATGGATGAAGTGTAAAATGTCAGGGGTAGTGTCAAGATCACACTCCAGCAAATGCCAAGTAACTCATCATTTTCCTCTCCCTCTTTCATTTGTATTCCAAACTCTTTTGCACTGCATCTGTCTCTCTTTGTAAAACACTGACAGCCGTGCACGCAACATCAGCTGCTCCCCGCATCTCTGTTTTATCTAGGGGTGTGCAAAAAAATAGATTCACAATCGAATCGCGATTCTAGCTCTACTGATTCAAAATCGATTCATAGAATTCCAAAAATCGATTGATATATATATATATATATATATATATATATATATATTTTTACTTTTTTTTAATTGTATGTCTACTGCAATCACATGGGAAAAGTAACTACATTTACATACTGTGAATCGTTTTTTTAATCGAGAATTGTTTTTGAATCAAAAATCAAATTTTTTTTTTAATCGAACCTTGAGCCTAAAAATCGATATCAAATTGTGACATTTTCTGAATTGTGCACCCCTAGTTTTATCTCACTTCTCTTCCACTGGCTCTCCCGTCCTGCGTCTCCTGCTTATCTCTCACTCTATTCCTCACACATTCTTTTCATCCCGTACGCTCCCTCGCTCTTGTCCTCTCTCGCTCTGCTGTCTTTTCTGACTCTTGCTCATACTTCTCTTTCTCTCTACTACTTTTCCTCTCTCTCTTCAGCTGGAAACGAGCATTTCCTCCTGGGCGAGAACCTGACAGTGGCTGTTTTGGGAGTGGTCATTCCCATCGGTAAGTCACCGGAAGCCTTCTTGTCTGTGTGTGTATGTCCACATTAAAGGCCTGCAGGACTGCGTAAAGCAACTGTCTACCTGCTGCCTATGGCCACTCTGTTTGTAGTCCATTCACACTTACCCTGCTGTGGCAGGATGAGAGAAGTCTGGCCCACAGGTCTTCCTCTCTGAGGTTTATCAAGAGTCATTTTCTTTGTGTCTGACATTTCTGCCACACTGCATTATCCACTTCACACTGTGTTGTTGTGTTGGGTTCTGCTACAGCCAGACCTTATGTCTCTGTGTGGTAAGCATAATATAGTGCAGCAAGAAAGCACATAAAGGCTTGGTGCACCTCAATTGTAAAAATATGTTCTCGCTTACCAATAATAATGGTATCTAGCCATCCAGCTCGTTTTTTATTTGCCCATGTTTTTAAAACCAAGGCAATGGAGGTGCATGGAACCGACCATTTGCTCAGCACCCCCTTAGTTACTTGCTACACCTGTCCAGGTTTCTGTTCTCAAATGGCACACATGCAGTTTACAGTGATAATGGTGGCACATTTACCACTAAACATTCTAGGTCATTTTTAAAACAATAGGTCCTTGATTTCAGACAAAGGCAGCTTCTCATTTCTAGCCGGTAACTGTCGATTTTGGCAGCTGAAATGACAACTGTAGCAACCGGATTTTATCAGCTGTAGCTAGGTAGCTAATTAAGCTAACATTAGCTCAATGAGTTGGTTGAAGATACTGTCTGTGGCTAACTTTAACTAGATAATACTTGATGGCTACACACATGATATCGTGATGAAAAAACTATGGCTAAAGCTTCATGTCCCAGGAACAGGGTCCGCATTCTTACCAGTAGATGATGCATGTAGACGAGTAGGCCTAACAGTATTGATGTTTATTATTAATTGTTTGTTGCAGCTTGGAGCTAGTTAGTCCAAGTATTTTAAGGACAAATGTAAGATCAGACTGTTATTTGTTCTAACATAACTGTTTGGCTTCATAGCTCAATTTTGTTTGTGGTGCTGCAGGGCATTTTAAAATAGCATTAAAAAGTTCAACAGCAACATCTTTTTCCAAAAAGATGTCTGTTACTCTGGATAATGGAAATACCCTTTTAAAGATGCATATTTGATTAACATATTTGTGTAAAGCTCCTACTTTGACACCACTTATTGTAAAACATATATAAAGGCTGTAAAAAATAAAACATACATACAGGGTATGTGGAGACTCTTGTGTGCATCTTTGAGATATAAACAAGTAAAACCAATGCAGCACCCAAATTAAACAAAATAAGTCAGTCAATTAGTTCAGAAGAACTGTTCTCATGATATACTTGATAAGGTGAACAGACAGTACAGGAGAGAAAAAAGACCATGAAAGCTTTATGGGTGCTTTATTGGTGTGATCTAATAAAGCATCATTAAATCACATTGCTTATTCAAGGACACATTTGCTGAGGATGCGTTGCCAAGAGATTGTGATGTAATTTGATGGTTACAATTTGTACTCCCCAAAGATAGTTTAAAACTAATTTACTCCAAAGCCAGGCCACTGATGGTGCTTCACACAGCTGATTTAGAGTCTGTTAAAAATCTGTTGGTTGGTGTATGACCCGGTTTTGACCCGATGTTTATTCGAGCCACCCACACACACAACCTCTCTATCGCTGCCCCCTGCCCTCTCTGTGCCCCGCATGCCTGTTCTGCTCCTCTCTGCCTCTCATTTCATGCCATGGACTCGTTTTGCCTGGTTAACGCTCCCCCCTCCTTCCCGTGTCCCTGCCGCTGTGTGTTAAACGCATGCAGTTCCTATCGTTGCCACAGTGGTGTTCGGCCTGGTGTGCGCCGGAGTCTACCTGGTGTGGCGCAACTGGCGGCGCGACTCCACCAAGAGCATGAACTTCGACAACCCCGTCTACCGCAAGACCACTGGCGAGGGCGAGGAGGATGAGATCCACATCGGACGGACTGACGGCATGGGACACCACGCGCACCACCACCCGTACCCACAGGGTGTCAACATGGGGGTTGTAGGAGCAGGAGGTGGCACATGCCCGCAGTTCATTGCCCTGCCACTCGGGGGCAACATGCCTGATCCGGGGACTCACTGGTACACGGAGCAGCCCATGCTCTCCACTGCGAAGTGACCCACGAGAGCAGATTCAGGGGAAGATGGCCGCTCAGGCACACGCACACACAGTGAGGTCACGGGTGACTTGGACTGAGTTTGCAGAAGGTACGAACAACATATCATAAAGTGTTACATGCAGCCAATTTCCATTTGAAAAACAGCAGAATTAATAAGACTAACATGTTTCTTTGAAAAATCCTTTCTACCTTTTCTGTGCTGGAGCTGGATCTACTTTTTTCTCCAGTAAGAATTATTTACAGAATTATTAATGTGTTATGTGTTCCCAACATTGATCTAAACTAGAATATGGAGTCAGACTGGTTCCTGTTTTTGAGTCTTTTGCATTGATAACTTAAGTGAGGTGTGTGCTGTGTGTCCTATATTTTTTGACGGGGCTGGTGAGAGGTTCTGTTTCGTCCTTGATGTATTAATTTGGGCTTTGTGGTTATTCCTGGTGGGCTGTAGAGCTCTGGGAACACTGTTTAGGAAGGAGGAGCTCTGAAACTGGGACAGCAACTGCGTTGATGGGACAATCTGTACAGATTCATGTTAGAATCAACCACAAATCTCATAAATGTCATTACTGGAGCTGTCTTTTATAGTTTTCCTGGATGGGTTTTCTTTTGTAAAAAAAAAAAGTTCCATTCTGATTGATTTTAAAGAAAGGTTACCACCCACATTATGTGCTTTCTCTCTTGTTCAGAGGCAAACCTTTTAAGAGTGAGTTGTCTAACATTTCGGCGTGCAGTTTTTATTTAACCTCCAACATCCCAGAGTTGTGGGAGAGCAGGTTTGCGGAGTGGAAAGGAGAACATTGAGACATATAAGTATTTAGACCTATGAGCAGAGAGGATGTGAGGTTAGGTGGAAGTGAATTTTGCGCAGGAGTTGTGTCTTATTGTGACTTGTTTAGATGTTAAATGGTTTGAGAAAAGCAATAGACTCTAGCTTTTAGTCAGGCTGCAGTGTTTTGTGGTTGACAAAAATCCTTAAGTGTTAAGAATTTTATTTGATCACCTGCTTTTGACTGTGACAAATGCGCACATAAATACACACGGGATGCAGTGATAGCAAATTCACGCTGCTCTCCAGAGGACGGAGACAATGTGCACTTGCCCTCCGAAAACACAAACAGCATGCATAATTGCTCACCAGCTGACAATGCAGCCATTCATTGTTCCAGGCAAGAACACACACACACACACACACACACACACACACACACACACAAATGCACCCACACACACACACACACGAATGCACGCACACATTCACAAAAGCAAGCTGGATTCCCCTCCTCCTGAGATGGCCGATATCTGAGCAGACAGTTTTGGATAGTGCTATGTGGGAGGGCCCAGCTGGTGGCTGCATGATGAAAAAGACCCGTCATGTGATGTAACAGAAAACAAAAATCTGACTGATGTAATGAGGTTAAGACCAACTTGTCCTATCAGTGAACATGTTTCATGCTGGTTTAGTCCCATCATTAACACTGTGTGTGTGTGTGTGTGTGTGTGTGTGTGTGTGTGTGTGTGTGTGTGTGTGTGTGTGTGTGTGTGTGTGTGTGTGTGTGTGTGTGTGTGTGTGTGTGTGTATATGTGTGCGTATGTGCGTGCGTGTGCATGTTCATCATTATGCATGTGAGTGCTAATGTTCATCCCACAGCCATATTTGAACTGTTTGTATGCTCTTTGTTGCACAACCCTCTTAGAATGCCTTCTGTATTGTGTATTGCATGGAAGAAAACAGTGTGTGAAGGTGTTTAGATACACAGGTGTGTATGTGCGTGTGTGTGTGTGTGTGTGTGTGTGTGTGTGTGTGTGTGTGTGCGACAGTGTGTGACACTGGAGAAGCTTTGAGGGTGCTTTTTGATTCATTGATTTGTAAATATGTTTTCATAAGGTTTTTGATAATGTATTATACAATTATGTAAAAGAGAAGATGTACATAAGATTTTAGATAAAGTGTTAACAGGTATATTAATTTATTTGTATACAAGGAGAGCACTGCATTCCCTGATTGTAAGAAATCAGAATTATCCACCAAAGTGGTTTGTGTTGTTTCTTGCTGTGCACCATTTAGCATCCTTTCTGTGTGTGACCCTTATTTCTTTGGTAGTCCACGTAAAACATGATGTCCCCTCCCGAAAAAACGCTTCCCAACCTTGGTGTTAATGAGATGATTGATTTTTGTTTATTTGTGCCTTTTTGTTTACTTTTTTGTTCTTTAAGTTTTTTCATGAAAAGGACAGGGATAAGGCATCTACTGTACATGCAAAGATAAACTGTATGAAGACCAAACTGGTTCCACTTTTTGATTTTCTGTAATGAATTACTTTTGAATATCTCTATATATTGATATATAAAATCTGACTGAAAATTTCCTTAATGTGTGCCGTCTTTTCTTCTACAAAATATCAAATGTCACAGACTTGCTTCTCAAAGAGAATACTTTTGTGTCATAGAAGATCTGCAATAACATATTGACCTATTAAGTTTCCTTTCATATTTCACTTAAATTAGTTGTTTTAAGGTAGCACTTTTTTATTTAAAAGAATGTAGTAACTAACTCAGATTTATTTCCCAACTCTGCACTTCCTCTCAGTTCTAGGGAGCTTTAAAGCCAGTTCATTGTTTTGGGTTTTGGGTCCTCACATCACACCCTGTTTTCAGCTGTTTTTAACAAAGAAGCTCTCATAAACCAAATGTAAGCACCCTGCGCAGCACCAAATGGCAGGCAAACAAAGTTAGCAACTAGCCAATGAACATAGATGAGAATTTAGAAGCTAAAAAGATAGATAATTTCAGTAGGATTTGGTCAACAAAGTTACACATGAGTGTGTGTTAATATTGGACTTACATTCATTCGGTCACTTTAAATGAATGTTAATAATGCGAAGTGTCTGCTGTAAAAAGATAATTGTTTTCCAACACATCAACCATAGTTGTTTTGTGTCAAATGTGTGTGATTTTTGAGCTTGAATGGAGTGGAATTCAGTCACCAGGTGGGAAAAAAACTCATGAATTCAGCTTTTCAGACATCATCACCTTTAGGCAACAGGAAATGTCTCCTGATAAGGTACTGTGTGTTATGTCTTGTTTGTCTCCTGATAAGGTCCAGTGTGTTTATGTCTTGTTTGAGTGACTTGCTAACATGTAGCACACGTAGAACCAGCAAACTGACTGAATAAGTGAGTCTTAAAAGGAAACTCCACCTAAATTTAGAATTCCAATATGTTATTTCCATGGCCTAAAAAATTTGTGAACATGAGCTACTCTCTCTCAAAGCCAGAAAGCAGAGAAGTACGGCTCAAAGTTGTGATGTTATCAAGTATAAAGTCTGGAGTTTCTCCATAGATGAATGGGAGAGACTTTTGTATACCCAAATTAACATTATTCTATTATAGTGTTGTACCCATATACTCATATCTTTCCCAATTCATTGTCTATGGAGCAGTTCCAGACTTATACTTGATGACATTGTTTATCACTAGTTTTTGGATTTGGGAGAGAGTTATTCATGTTTACTGATATTTTTGGACCGTCTTTGATCATAGGAAATAACGTATGAATTTTGAAAAATGAGCGTAGTTCCCCTTTAAGTTTGCTACCATGAGATGCTAGGCGACTAGTCAACTGGCCAAGTAAGGCCAGTTAAAATTCTGCTTTTCATGTTAAAGAAGATAAGAAGCTGCTCTCAGTGTACGTTTAGAGTCCATTCTGACTGAGCTGCTTTTTACAATCATCCACTTACAAAGTGATTCATCAGCAGACAGAAAAACAGTCGTAGATAAATCCAGCCCATTATCATTATTGAACTGAAGTAGGGCAATTGCCTTCAAACTCTTCCTTGTACCACTCCCAATCAGTATATTGTGTAATATGTTTTTTTGTTATTTTATTAGTCCTGTGGTTCCTGCAGCGTGCAAAAAGGTTTCATAGATGTTCATTGCTGCAGAAAGGCAAAGATAAACACATTTATTCGCCATGGCGTGAAGGCCTGTTTGGGTGGGGGATGGCGTATTTATGTGTATACATCTGTGGAATAGGCACATAGCCTTACCTATATGTACACGTAAATACATATTGTGAAAATGATATAATTCTATGGTTCATCTATAAACATGGATAATCTATTCAGAGCAATACTGATTTCCATACTACTTTACTCATATATTTCATATACTGTATGATAGAAAAGCAGCTGATTCCATCTCCTCCATCCATCCATCTCTTTCTCTTTCTGAGGATATATATTTGCTCAGGGTCATTACAGCACCAGGACAGCCAGTCAGCCAGGCCAAAAAAAATCCCCAGGGGAAATGAGCTGGCTTTGCTCTGTCAGACAGAAATCCAGCAAATGGGTGCTCCACACTCAATCTTTTTTGTTTTATCTCACCAATATAATCTCAAGTCCTTGCAGCAAAACTAAACCTCTGTCCCTTACTGTTTCCCAGGGGGTTAGAAGAACAGAGGCCACTCAAACACATCTGCTTTCACGCCTGACTGGGCCGTACCAGCTGCCATACAGTCGGATTGCAGGTGAATCTCATTGTGTCCTCTCTCACGGTGGAATTAGTACAATTCTGTGGGTGTCATGTTTATAATTGTCTGTCACACTTGAAAGGGATTAGATCTAAACCCTTGGATATGCTCATTTTAGAATTCCAGGTTTATGTATGTTGTTGCTTTCTGTATGTGTCTTTTTTTGTGTTTGATTTGGCTGGCTGTAGTGAAATGGAGACGCTGTGCCACCTGCTGGTCAGGAATGTCACTACAGCAACAAAGGCTGATGAATGAGTTCATAATGCAGCCTGTGAGCTCAGCCACCATACTTAAGGGGATGTTTGGCTTTTTGAAACCACACAATATCTTCAGTTTTCTGTCATTTTATTACAAACAGGCAGTTTATACATCAGTATAACATCTATTAGTAAGGGAAATCAACAGGTTGGTTTATTAGCACCAAACAAATTTCTTTCTTTCATGTGCTTGGCATGCAGCATGTATTTAACTTTTCTCTATATATTTTAAACACATTTTATTTAAAAAGTGCTTTGCTAGAATGCAAATAGCAATCTGTACTTTTCTGAAAACATTAGAACACAGAACCTTTGATAATTGTCAACATATTTATGTGACCAATACATAAACCTATCATAATAAATATTTTTTTTTGATTGCATAGTTTGCAAGGCTAAGCTTCTACTTGGATGTGCAAAGATCAAACATACAATATGATGTCTTTACATCAACAGTAAAGAGAATAGAAAACAGCTTATTTATTGTGTACTGCATCAGCAACCATGACACATCTAAGCTTTACCTCACTCATTGAAGATGTCGAGTCTTTTCATAATGATGTCATAGCATCCAAAACTCAAGCTAATGCTCGTGCAGATGTCCAGAATTCAGAAACAATATGACAGCAACAGCTCGACCCAAGCACCCAGCGTCGGCATTAAACTGGGTTTCAAAGTGCATCAGACAGAAAAGAGCAAATGAGAGATGATCATATGTCTGCAGATTCTTGTTCAGCTTCCCAGTATTACAAAGCTCGAGCTTTAGCATGGGCCTGCAGGAGGGCGGCTGTATCAATGTGGGAACCTTGCATAGCGATGGAGAGTGCAGTCTGACCACGCTGGGGGACAAAAAGAGAGAAAAACAGGAAAGAAACAACTCAAATTAAATATTAAGTTAGATTGAGTGGACAAAGGCATGCATATGGTTAGTCTCGCGTTGCCTGACCTTCCTATGGTATGGCTAGTCCACACAGCATTCTGGGATGGGAGAAAAACGGGATCTGATATATTGGCATTTCTTTAAACCGATGACAATCTTCTTGGGCGGCGCTAAGCGCCGGACGGAGCAGCGGTGCCGCTGCAAAATAGCCTCGGGATAGAACTTGTTTTGGTGAAACGTGTACGTTCAGAGGTTGTTTTAGTCATGCAACTGAAAACTCAGATTGGACAGATAGTCTAGCTAGCTGTCTGGATTTACCCTGCAGAGATCTGAGGAGCTAGTTAACCATAATCCCCATAAATCGACCGGAGTTTAAAATTACAACACAAAGAAAGCGGAAGGTAACGGACATCCGGCAGAAAAGAGTGAAATCCGGCGGAATTTCCAGGGGCACCGGAGCAATCCTGAAAGTGGAACGTCGTGGCTATATAGCATATGGTAAACATACCTGCTAAACATGAGCATGTTGGCATTGTCATTTTCATGACGACGTTAGCATTTAGCACAAAGCACCACTGTGTCTAAGTACAGCCTCACAGATCTGCTAGCATGGCTGTTCTTGTTTTCATGTGAATAGTTGCATCAAGGTGCAGAATTATGGCTCCCAGAAGACAAATTAAATAACAAAACTATGTGCACGGTTGCATTTGATGTCCTTAAAATAAATAGGTTGAGATTTAATTTCATCAGACTTTAATTAGTGTAATTAATTTTGGGTTGTGTCAAGGTGAAACATGGTTTAGAGTCAAGATAGGACGCCTGTGGTTGATGGTTTCTCTCTCTCTCTCTCTCTCTCTCTCTCTCTCTCCCTGGTAAACTCTACTTTATATGCAGACTGTGTAAAAAGTAGAAGATACATTTGCATCCTCTCCTCTGCTCTCCTCCCTGCCTCCACTCGCTCCAGACTGGCAGATAAGGTACTGTTAGCGGATTAGCTCATCTCAGCCCAGGGAGATTTGTCTTACTGTAGCTTTGATTAATCCTGGGAAAGCTCTATTCTTCTGAATCCAAACTGTCAGTCCACCCACGTCCACACAGTGTGAGTCAAAACATTAAAGGTTTCATACATCTAAGCTCCTTTTTGTGTTCAGTTACGTGAATAGAAAAGTAGATATGCCGTTAGGTCAACAAACAACAGGATTTCACCCGAGAAATGGAGTTGGACTCATATGGACTCTATATTTCTGAAATATTATTTAATGGGTGTACTACTGCCTGCAGAACAATGTTTTTTGAGAATTCAGTCCAGTTAACTGTGACTCTTTTGGTATAATGACCAGGTACAAGTAATACTACTGACAAGACAACCTGTATCTCACACTAGTGGCAGTTAAAATGAAGACAAAACTTATTCTGGTTTCTCCGGTCAAAAGGTTAGAGGATTATATTGGAAGTAAAATATGGGTTTTCTGCAGTATCACCTTGTCAGTCAGGGTGAGGTCACACTGGCCCCTCTCCAGCAGCAGCCTTGCTATGTGTGTGTGGCCCCTCTCAGATGCGAACATCAGGGCTGTGGTTCCCTGGCTGTCCTGGAGGTTAGTGTCCGCTCCACAGCTTAGCAGCAGGCGAACCATCACAACCCGCCCATGTCTCACCGCCAGGTGCAGAGCTGTTTGGCCCGTCTGTGGAGAGGGACAAACAGCAAGACAGAGACAGACAATTTAAATTTAGAGATTTGTCAAAAAACTACTATATCTGTACTACTTTGTACTACCTGGCTGGAGCGAATGTTAATGTTGCTCAGCTCCATTAGCTTGCGGACCACCTCCATGCCACCTGGACTATCAGGCACCGTCAGTGAGGCCAGCATCACTGCTGTGTAGCCGGCTTTGTTCTGAAGGCTCACATCACTCACACCTGGTAAACAAAGAAAAGAGTAATTTTTTTTTCTGTATTGACAAGCCAATTATTCCTGTATACAAGCTCGTGCAACACACTACTGTTACCTGTGTCCAGTATCAGGCTGACGATGCTGTAGTTGCAGTGGGACAGGCTGTAATGTAGCACCGTGTTGCCGTTGTCATCAGCTAGGTTGATCAAGAAGGCCAGCAGTGAAGGTGTGGCCTTCTTTACTTCTCTCAGGTACACAGCCACCCTGCTAACCACTGAAGCCTCCTCTGCTGCCGCACTGAACCAGTGCTGGAACAAAATGACCAGGGCCTTCCTCTGGAAAAAATAGGGGAACATAGGAAGGATTTGGACAACACAGTGTATACTACATGTCATATTGTCAATAGTGAGACATCCAGCAGACACAGAGCAACATTAAAATTAATTTGGAGGAGTGCTTTTGTCTGACGGTCATACATACAGTAAGTCCAATATTCACTCTCCTTAAAGCTCTTTTTTGGTCTCCTGGCTCTTTAGCTGCTAAATGCTCCACTGTGTTCACCAGCAAGTTGCTAACTTTGTCTGTCTGCTGCTTGGTGTTGGGTAGGTTAGGTATGACTGCTTTATTAGAGCTTTTTTACTGAAAGGTTGTTGAGATCTGTAAGAGTAAATTAAGGCGAGACACGGCAGGCATAAACATAGTTTTTTATTTTTTTCACTGGTCAATTTTGAGATTTTGGGCTATTTGTCTTCTTCTTTCAGACTTGTGGTGAAAAAAATTCCAAAATACACATTTAGGTCATTATTTTACTACACTTTGTCTGTTTGCGTCTGTAGATTTCTCCTAAATTCAACAAAAGTTGGCGTTCTAAATCATCATGCTGCTCTGCGATCGCTGTCTGCACCCTGTCATGACATATACCGTTAGAAAGCTCTCTCTCTCCTGTACAATGTTGTTGGATACAAATATGGTAATTTCCTTTTCATCAGCAACCAACCGTGAAAGTAAAATGGGGAATTTAACTCAAAATGTGCAATCTCATTGGCTGATGCCAATTTCTGACGTGATTCGTTCAGAATTGTCAAGTGACGTGCTCTGACATTTCCGTAAAGTGGAGGGCCATAAAACCAAAACAATGAGCTCAAAGACGCTAACATTCTCCGTAGAGCTGAGGGGAGCAGCAGAGTTAGGTAATAATTATCTGTGGGTTTGTCGCTATATAGAAACCTTTTATATTACACACAGACAATGTACACATTGTTGATAATATTCAGAGCAGCTTTAAGATCAAATAAATGTTTAGTTAGTTGAGAAATTGTTCTCATTAACCTTAAGATATATGAATTCCATTACTGTAAATTAAATTAATTAGTTTATTTAGGTTAGATTGAGGAAGGTTTCTGTATAAGAATCAAGACTGCTTACCATGTCATCATTGGGGTTATCCATGTTGTCCATGTGATCTTTGAGGAACTGACAAGCAGCCAAAAAATCTGCATTCACTGTCTCTCTAGAAGAAAGAGCATGTGTGTATGTATGCATAAGGGAAGAGAGAATAGAAAGACATTTTGTCTCATAGCATTAGGAACATTGCCCCTTGAGATTAAACACAGGAGATATTCCCTAAAGAATAAACATCACCAACACTGTACTTTGTTCCGGTCCTCTCACCTGCCCCCGGTGGTGGTTTCTGAGCCAGAGTTCCCCTCCATCTGTTCTCCTGGGGGCTGTGGTCTCGTCATGGCTGTTTTCTCAGCTTCCACACAAGCTACGCCTCCATCTGTCCGCCCTGATCCTGCTCCTCCCGATATCATCTGTCCGTCTGGGCTCGTTTGACTCACTCCCTCCATCCGTCTCTTCTCTGGGTCTGCATCCACCTGGACAGCAGCCATCTCTGTAGGGCTGATGCTGCTCTCCTTTTGCCCGCTCTGATCCGCACTTTTGCATCTTTAAAAAAATAAATCATTGAAAGCAGAGCAGAAAATTTGAATTGTCAAAAATTCACATATTGTTCAAATGTCTCCAAAACATTACTACTTTTAGCATTTATAGCATCAGGAATCCACATTAAACACAATCAACCATTCCCTCCCCCCACCCTGAGCCCCAAGAAACCATCCTGGAAACCGCTACGGTCACATTTCCCATATTTTCGGACTATAATAACTTAAAAATAATAAATAAACTCATTTTGGAGGCTTTGGGAAATGGCACATGTTCACTTTTCTCCTTTAACTGACAATTTTCGAGAGAGTGGCATTCATTTTTCAATCCTAAATTATGATGTTTGACTTAGTCAGCACCACACAGCTAGTAGCTTAAATAACCCCAAGTTAGTATGTCTGTCAACCCAAACGATGGTTTTAAGCAATAATCAGAACTCTAAAGGTTGCTGAAGTCAGAAAGAGTTTTTTACTAACCCTTCATTAACACCCACAGAATGTAGGCTTTTTGACATCCAGGCACTTCTGTCAGTCCTCGTGATGGATTTAGAGGCTGCATGGAAGACAAACACAGAGGATAATGATGAAATATTACAACACAGCTGAACATTACATGCTCCAAATACAAATTTGTCATGGTTTATGGCTTATCATGGTACTTTTGGACACAATCATTTCTTCACAAAACACACACATTGATAAAGAAGAGAGTAAATGAACAGGTAAATTGTGGGCCTGAATTTGACAGTGGTACATCATGATGTAGCCTAAATGGTAACAGAATTAGATTTTCAGTATTGACTTTCAAATTGGAGCAAAAGAAAAACTTTTATTTTGACAAGACTTCTGTGCTGTGATACAAATGTGTGGATTTGACATTTTACACATTTAGCAACACTTTGAAGACATATAGAGTTTCTTTATTGAAATTAAAATGAGCTTGTGGTTTTTCAACAACAGCCAAAGTCCACACATAAACTTGCTCCTATTTCCTGTGTTGCTACAGCTGTTAGCATCGACGACAATTCCAGCTCTGTTATACACAGACTTTCCACTACACAGAGCTCCACCGGCTCATCTCACAACACTGAAATTTAGATAAAAAATACGTCTGTAATAACGTCTTTTCATATCCATAATGTTTGCCATTTTTGCAATTTAAGTTAAGTTTCTGTCCATGCCCACTGATAATTTGAAGAACTTGTTTTTAGAGAGAAGTGTATTGATTTCAGACTCATCTCCAAGGTTCATAGCTGCTATTTGGGCTTTGCATGCTGAGATTTCTGACACTTTTAAAAGGGGGAAGCTTTAAAACTAAAAGCAGTTCAAAACACCAAAAACCAGCTTTAGTGGGAACTAACTTCTCATGTGCTCCAGTAAAATAAAATTAGTCAACGATCATTCCCAACTAAAACTATGTTTTAAGTCAGATGTCACATAAATAAATACAAAGAAAAGTTCACCTTCAAGGGATAGTTGTTAAGACAAAAATGACTAAACTAAAGGGGTAGTTCTGCCTTGTAGCAGATAGATTGACTTCTTCTTTCCCATATATAAGTCCAAATCACAAAATTAAGATTCCATCTCCCTTCATATAATGTGAGCATGCTGCCTCTCCAAAAAGTCTGTAAGAGGGCAAAGCACAACTTTGTACAGCTTTGTAGTGGTCAGTAATTTTCAGTTACATAATTTGCTTTTAGATGACGCTTGTGGAATAGATGCAGACAGAGGGCAACCACAGTTAGTATCTTTATAATCAAGCTATGTTTTAATCATTAATGTACAATCTGTGGACTACAGTACCTCCATGCTGAATCCTCTCTCCATCACTGTGTCCATGCTGGGTATAGTAGGAGGTAAGGATGTCTACAAGTCCCATCATCTCCTGCTGCAGGGAGTTGACTTTAGGGTCTGGGTGCTTTAGAGGTTTACCCTCCTCTCCTGACTCGTGGTCTGCACACAAACACTCCCACTGCTGATCCAGAAGCCTCTTGATCTTCTTTATGTGGTGGACCACTACTTCTGTTTCGTCTGAAGCGTCTCCAGCTTCAGCAGACACTAGCGGCTCTTGACTTCTTTGTCCATTTGTGGTAACAGGTCTTGCATCTGGACTTCTGGACACTTTATTATATGGTTCAATGGACCTCACCGCTGTCTCATCTCCATCCTGGTCTACCACCACCCTCTCTGCACGGACCCACAATGCAGGATTCCTGATAAGGTGCTCCATCTTCTCATCTTTCCTTCTGCTCTCCTCCTGCTGCTCCCTCAGCAGCCCTAAGGTCCTCTGAAGCTCCAGGCCAGTCTCATGGAGCTTCTGCTCCAGCACAGCTACCTTAGCCTGCAGCGACGTCACCGTCAGCAGCTCATCCAGATCTGTACTAGTCCTCCACTCGTGTGTGGGATTAGAGTCTTCTTGACTGACGCTGTGATTTCTAGGAAACATGATGTGACTTTCATGCCGAGGCCTTTTGCTGTCCACTGTGCCGTAGTGGGATGAGGTGTAAGGGTCTGTGGTTCCATTCATTGAGGGAGGTGGCATATGTGGATTCAGGCCCAGACGGAGCCTTTCTCTTTCCTCCTGGAGGATGCAGATATGCGCCCTGAGCTCTGGAATCACCCTCATCTCCATCTCCAGCTCCCCCACACGTTCGAGGGCCTCTGTCAGGCGCCTCAACAGCCCTGAGCAGTCCTGGGGTCGAGGGCTGTCCGGTAAGTAGAAGACGTCTTCACAGGATGTGATTCTTTCTTCAAGGTGATCCCTCGAACTCCGAAGGCTGCAGGGGTCGTCTGTGGACTCTGATCCTTGTCTCAGTAATACTGTTAGTGGCATACTGGAGGCACGCAGGAGATGAGGTCTGATGTGCTCACCGAGAGGTTGCTCATCAAACTCCTTGATTCTGGCCTCCATGTCTGCCAGGGATCTGAGCCCTGTGGGAGAAAGTTGCGACCTGTGATCATTTGTCCAGGAAGAGTAGCCATGGTGATGACCGTCTGACAGTCGGGACCTGGGGCCAAGAGCTCCAGTAGATCCCCAGGGGCTCGAGCGGTAGCCAGACCCAGAAGGGTTGAGGTGCCTGGGAAGAGTGCTGGCTCTGGGGCCTTTGCTTCGGCGCTGGATGGGGACTCTTTTGATTGTGTTGCCTTTCTCTATGTCATCTACGTATTTTAGGAAGTCCAGGTCAAGTCGAAAGCCATAAGGGGTTTCCACGGAGTACGGGGGCTTCCCTTTGATTCCATTCTCTGTTGTTTTATGAGGCAAGATACATTAACATTAAAACAGTGATTTAATATCCATTGCAAATGTTGTAGAATTCTGTCAAGTTTTAGACTTTTCTTTTACCGTTTTGTCCTTCCATCACTTTTTTGTCGTCAGTCGTTCAAACAATTTGTTGCCATATTATCTGGTTGGACCTTTGGTGTCTGACAAAACAAATAAAATAAAATCATATAAGAGATGTAATTGAGCCTGCATTACATGAAAAACACGTTTGGACATTTTTACAAGTGGCAGAAGTATTTACTGTGTGGTTATCTAATAGAATAATGAACATATTCATGATATCTGAAGGGATAAACAGATGGATTTTGGCACTAACATTCATTTGAGGTTTGGCTGTGGAATGTTTGGTGGGAGACTCCATCTTAATTAAATGGCCAGATGCAAGATCACTATGAGAAGCAATAACCCTTTTTTTGTACTCCATTCACAATCTGCCTCTTGTTCATTCTCCCACAAGTAGCACAAAGCTCAAAACACAAACATTCAATTACGCTCAAGTGCTTTTTCTCTCTTCCTCCCTTCCATTCTCTTCTTTTCCAAAAGACTTCTGTTTTTTCTCACACTCTTATTGCTTCATTTCTTCCATGCATCAGCCTGCTATTATTCAACAGTGGCAGGCCTGATGTTCACTTAATTACAGCCCTGCCATCCAGGACGAGAGCTGAAAATAGCCTGGGGCTGTTAGGCCCAGCAGCTATGGCCAGCGGAGCAAAATATACTCCTACAGACATAAATACAGACAACTATTGTTCTGACTCACTACTTCCCTCTCTTCCTGGTCTCTCTGTGCCTACTACTAGGTCTACATTCTTCTGCCAGATCCTTGGTCTACTTTTACTTGAACTGTCTCTGACTGGATCTTCCCTTTCCTCTCTTTACAGTATGGCTCTGCTGCCCTCTGATTCTGCTGATTTTCCCTTCTTCTCTCTATATCATAGAGAATAGTCTATACTGTATGTAGTCATTGCTTCCCCTACCTCCTTCTCTCAGTGTCTCTCCTTTCCATCCTCACCTCTTCCCTCCTCCTTCCTGACCACCAGCCTCTGTGGTAGCTTGCTGTCCTCTTGAGGCACCGCAGCCACTGAGCCACAGCCCTAAACAATGTCAGCTATGCAGTAAACAGACAAACACCACCAAATGGCCCTGCTGGGAATTGTGACCGTCATTCACAGACTCTCTGTATGACAAGCGATAAACAGCAACAAATCTGCAATAAACAGATACGGATGCGCACATTTTCACCAGCTAAGATGAACACACTGAGGTATAATATGCTTGACATGTTGCAAATGTACATGCATACATGCAGGCCTCGCATGCACACTACGCATACCATGTCTGTTACAGTATGTGGGCCTTTCTAGTTTCCAAATGGGGGGAGTTTAACAAATAAGATGCGCAAATATTACAAAAATATTTTGGTAGTTCCAAGAAAGAATGTGAGCATTAAGCTAGAATGAAGTGCTACCACAGGGATCTGTATTGCTTGACATTTTCTGATACTATTGTCGCACATTTTGGAATAAAAACAATTCAGCAAAAGTTCTCAAATGTCTAACTTTGACTACTAAAACTACTAAAAAAGGATAATGTGAAGAAGAGAATGAATCTGAGTAACATTTGAGGCCAGATTTCGACAGTTTTCATAACATGATGCTCGGGACACATTATTTGGTACCAAAAAAGTAAAGTAGAAGTAAAAGTAAGTTAGTAAAAAGTCCGATATGCAGCGTCAGTTGCAATATATTCTCTGTATTTACCAAATATGGGACACTCTTGACCTAGTAAAAGGATTGATCATAATATAATTTCTTCTCACTGTACGCTCAGTTCTGTTGCCCTTATAGAAACCTTATACATGTGTTATATATTGAAACTGATACAGTATGTATGTTGTTGTGCCAGTGGGCTTTTATAATGTTGAGTGGGACCTTTTAGCACTCGATCTGACAAGTCTAAGTTTAGCCTATACACATGAGTGTAACACTAAAGTACATGTCAAGAGAAGAAACCCAGACATGTGTCTTCGTTTTACAGCGTAATAGAAGACTATTCTATGTCCTCCAGGTAGACAAACAAACTGTAAGGACAACAAAATAAGTCATTTGGCGTAGAGCTAGTGAGGCATTAAGGTGAACAAAAGAGCCTAATGTTGACTACATGCAGAGGCTGTATCCAGCATAGACTCTTTCAGTCAGCACTTAGAGCACCTGTTACTGCTGACATCAAGTTGAGAATGGCTGCAGTTCAAAAGAATGGAAACACCTTCAGGAAATTCTTTTACATTTGTGCTTTGAAGTAAAAGATGATTCAAGATTAAATAAAAAAAAAATTACTTCTACGAAATAATTGCACATTTTGGGGAACTACACATATTCATTTTCGTGCTGGATGTGTTTGATACCACTCTCTTATCTACGCTAAATATGAAGCTAAAGTTGGGAGACAGTTAGCTTAGCTTAGCTTTGCACAAAGATTGAAAAAAGGGGAAACAGCTAGCCTGGGTCTGGCTCTGGACACAACCTCCTGTAAAATCACAACTAAACTTGTTTTGCACAGATTAACAAATCTGATACCAGGTGCTGGTAGGCTGATTTTTGTACCTTTGGACAGAGCCAGGCTAGCTGTTTGCCACTGCTTCCAGTGTTTGTGCTAAGCTGAGCTAGCCATCTCATAGTTGTGGCTTCATATTTACCGTACAGATATGAGAGTGGTATCGGTAGTCTGTGTAGAAAGCTGTATAACATTCGGAAACAGAAATGTAAAGTTTTAGACTATTTATTGCCTGCTGTCAGATAAACAAATTCAAATTCAAACTGCTGTAGCCCACAAGTGTCTGACCAGGTTACCACAGAGGAAACAATATAGCAGAGTTAGGGTTAGGTAATTCCCCAAAGTCATTGCCTAACTCTCTCCACATTTCCGTGGCACAGGTTTTAATTGTGTATGCTTGGAGCAGTCGGCCCACCTCACAGGAAACCCAAGAAATGAAACGTGAAAAGTTTGCCTTACCCCAAACAGGCCCCAGCCAATGCTGCCTCTGCACACACTGAACTCAATCCAAAGTCAAGCATCAGAGTGAGTTTAAGTTTTTTTCAAAATCAAGGTTTCCTTTTAATCCACCTAAAGCTCTTGTGTTTTTTCCGTTTAGAAAATGTCCCCGTTTTTTAAGCAACCCCTTTTTAGCGTTCTTTTTATCTTTCTTTTCCCACAACAGCTTCTGTCCTCCTCTGGGTAAAATGTGTCACTTCTCACACAGACCTTTCAGACTTTCTGTATCAGCACAAACCTCATAATCACAACATCTCTATCCACAGCATTCTTTACCAAAGCCACAAATTAAATATGAACTCATGACACAGCAAGAGGGGCGACCTCCCAATGAAGTCATAATAGAAACTTGAAAACCTCAGATAAGGATAAATGGATCCTCTTAGATTTCAGTCAGTAGCAAGTAACATTTGGTTTAGTCACTGATGGTGCCAGCAAAGATAATTTTTAGCCATGCTAGCGGCATTGCTCTAGGGATGGCAGTGTTGGTTGGTTGTTCTGCCACTTTGTTCCAGACTGAAATATCTCAACAACTGTTTAATGGATTGGGGTAAAATTTTGTACAGGCGTCTTTAGGATAAATCCTAAAGACTTTGATGATCCACTGACTTTTCATTTCCATGAAATTTTCATCTCCACTATGATGTTGACATTTGCTGATTTGAGTAAAATGTCCCCAAAAATATTGGATGGATTGCCATGAAATTTAATACATATCCATGTTCCCCTCAGGATGAATTGTAATAACTTCATTCAACACCTAGTACCATGAAGTCCAAATTGTACTATGTCCAACACTTTGGTTTATGATCAAATACTTGCAAAATGAATAGCATTCCCATCAGCCTCAGCTGTATTTTGTGTTTGGTGCTAATTAGCCAACATTAGCCTCCTCACGGTGAACATAAACTTGCTAGCATTGCCATTGTTAGCATGCTGATGTTAGTATCTAGCTCAAAGATCAAAGCTCTAGCTGTGCCTTCTGAAAGTGCAGCCTCAGAGTCATACAGTCTTTTATTACAACTTATGGAATTACATACATTCGTCTTTATCATGTTTTTGTTTCCATAGCTTCACTTGGGGTGAACATGCAGAACTGTCAATGTGGATACTATCACATTGTCTCAGCCTTTCACTTGTACTCTATGTTTGGACAGAACAATGTTTTCACAAAGTTTTTTTTGTAACGTGTGGGTGGCCTTACTTTGAGACAATTACCATTGTCCTGAACTTGAGACCTTACAGTGAGAAACTAAGTTTCAGAGCTATCCCCATAAACTTTGCCTATATCTCTGTCATTCTGTCTGTACAGTATGTATAACTACATGTTCTGTTCCCGGAAAAATCATTCCTCTCCTCCACTTTTTGGCTGTACAGACTGTGGTTTTTTCCGTCACATAACTCTAAACCTTGTCTTCTGTTCGGAGTTGATTTAGAAACCAAAGCCAACTTCTTGGACTTGAGCTCCCTTTCCCCTCCTGCTCGATCTGTCTCTTCTTTTTTCTGTCAAACTCATATTTTCACTCACTGTCTCATAAAGACTTCCTTGAAATCCCTTAAGTTCTATGATCTTTTTTCAGTTTGTATGTTTTAGTCTTGGGATTTTGGACCCGCTGGAGTCCTGGTGGTTGTCCAACAGCAACAGGGTGAGAGTTGCATTGTGGCATCTAAGCCTCATTGTGTGGTATGTGGAGCCAAAGTTCATAGTATGAAACAGCTGCCAGGGGCTTCATGCAAGGAAGAAAACTATGGTATGTTAACATGGCAAGGTTATAATAGAAAGTGTGCTGCCGTGTGTGTGTGTGTGTGTGTGTGTGTGTGTGTGTGTGTGTGTGTGTGTGTGTGTGTGTGTGTGTGTGTGTGTGTGTTCTTTCTATACAGAGTATATTACTTTCTATTTCTATACTAAGTGTAAATAATATGTAAATATAATTCAACATTTAATCTTTAAAAAGCAAAGTAATTTCCAGAAAGTCTGATTAGTATTCAACATGGGCCCAGAGGTCCACTCCACACAATTTGTTAAATCACTTCAGAGTCAAAAGCTTTTCTGACCCTGAATGTAGATCGGCCTGTCTCGAATCAAAAGACTTTCAAGGTCAACATTTTGCATCTCGGCTTTGATTAACTATCCAATCCAACAGAGATGAAGATTAAACCAGAGCTTACCTGGTGACATGTCTTCAACAGTTTTCTCCACTTTGTCTTGCTGATGTGAGGGTGTGTTTGTCAGACAGTCCACTACAGTCTGCTCTCAGCTTAGTTCAGCCTGTTTGTTCATCTGTCTTTCTCCTGAGAAGGCAGGGACGTGCTGTCAGGGAGAGTGGCATGCCGCGGCTGTTTGGTAAATGCCAATGTGCAGCCCTTGCCATAACAGAAGCTGGGTTTGCTTGTGTGTAAAAGAGAGCACGGAGCAGGGAGGGCTTGTGAGCAAGCCTTCCTAGGGTACCTCCTGTCTGACGAGACTGACAAGTGGGAGGCTATAGGCATACAGAACCACGCCTACTCCTTCAGACTGCAGCCAATAGGTGTTTAGAGGTGTAGCCGGCCGGGAAAGACAGCAGCTCTTCTGGGACCCTGGTGACAACAAGTCAAGATATGGAGCATCTGACATAGTGTAACAGAAAGTACCAGAGTCACCTTACTGTAACGTCCAGAATCCTCTCAAATAACATCAGTGACCACGCAATGCCTGGTAGACCTCGCTCGTTCAGAATGTGCAACCCTACCCAGTGTTATGTGGTCTCTGTCCTCTATAATCAAGTAAACAGGGTTGGGGGGCAGAGGGCTTGGTGCCATCCATGGGGGTTAATTCTCTCTTGGTGCATACCTCTCATTCTTCATGGATCCTCTTTCAACCCGCACCCAGCCTCTTCCTTTGGGGCACCACCATCATGCCAGAAAAGCCTTTCCTCTGCTCTTTATAAGGGCAGTGGACAATACGTCACAACTGTCTGTTCTGGTTGTCTGTCCTTTATCACCAAAGTTGTTGTGAAAAAGAGAGAATTGCTTTTGTAGCCATGCAAACGGCACAGTTCTAGGGATAGCAACGTCTGTTGGACTGTTGGTATGTCCACCACTTTGGTCCAGACTGAAATATCTCAACAACTATAAGACGGATTGCTGTGAAGTTTTGTACAGGCATTCATGGTCCCCAGAGGATAAAGCCTCCAGACCCTAGTGTTCTCCCAACTTTTACTCAAGCACCACCAGCAACTCAAATTTTTCATTTATCCAGTATTGGATGGATTGCCATGACATTTTGTACCGAAATTTATTTTCCCTCAGGATGAAATGTAATAACTTTTGAGATCCCTTAACTTTACATCTAGTGCCTTCATCAGGTCAAATTTTGAATTTGCCCAACACTTTGGCTTATGACCAAATACCTGCAAAACAGCCTCAGCTGTATTTTGTTTAGTGTTAATTAGCAAATGTTAGCATGCTAACACACTAAACTAAGATGGTGAATCGTCGTAATCACCTGCTAAGCATCAGTATGAAAACATTGATCAATTGTGAGCATGTTACCACAGAGCTGCTAGCATTGCTCGACTCTTTCTTTACTTCTCATTCCATTTATTTTCTTAGATCTTATGTTTACAGTTCATCTATTTCTTTTCTCTATATCTCTCTCTCTCTCTCTATCTATTTTTTGTGTGTCTATGTTTGTGTTGCAGCTGGCTCAGTGTGTCTCTTCAGGCAAAGAAAAATGTGTTTACTATCACATATAGCCTATGTGCAGTGAAAACTGTTTAACCCAGTCTCAAACTGGCAGCATCCAACTTAAGCCCATCTTGAAATTAAAATAAACTGGGCAATGGTAATAAAGGGTATATGACATGATGAGGCGGGAGAGCCACTTGAGGAGCAGCTGCAGCCACCGCCTTGTGCCCCAGCACCGATGGAAAAGGAATTAGCAAGAATTAGCGAGAACTACCCCTTTTCCATTACCCAAGCAGACAACTGACTCCAAGAGGGATTGTGGTTTGACTCGAGGGAGGGAGAGAGAAAAAACAATCTTTATTGGACCAAAGGATTGCTGACGGACTGACCACAAACTGCAGAAAACTTGGCCTACAGTTAAGGCAAAAAATCTTGGTCTGCTCAAAGGCAGTTTCAAAGAAAGATTTAGAGTTGCATCATATTTGAAGGGGAATGCAGAGTAGGGACCTTTAAATAAAATACTTAAACTATTAGTTGAAAAATGAGTCATTAAATATTAACTTACACAAACAGACGCTTTGGGCCACACATACAACCCCCCCCCCCTCTCCTCCCTGCTGCCTCCTGGTGGAAAGTAGCTGAAGGTAAGTTAAATACTGCCAGGAGGGATGTGCTCTTTTTAGCAAAAATCATGTGATGTTTTTGGAGGCTTTAAAGGAGATTCATTTTCAAATTGTGTCAGTAATTCTAATATCCACATGCTTATTTTTTGGCTCAATGATTTCTTTGAGGAGTTGGGCATTTGAAGGACTGCTGAAATAACAAAACACAAAACAGGTGGAAATGTTTAAGGTATAATTCAGTCCACCTAAAGGTCTGTCACAGCCAACATCTTCCCCCATTTGATGTACGTTATGTAACTGTGGCGTAGTCAGGGGAGTTACAGGTTGTGCTGTAGCTGCATTGGCTACAGCACAACAGAGACCCATGACTCAATAATGTACTTTTGACCAGGAGGCTACAGACCCTTGACGACAGAGGTTATTTGAAATTAAAGATGCATAAAGTCTTACAGTAAGTAAAGCAGCTGGAATTCATTTGAGTCAGCTGCAGGTTATAGGTCTATCAGTATTACTGTTAACATTTATGTTAAGGTTGAGGCTGCAGTAAGTAGAATATGTTTAAGAATGGTATAGTGCTCCAGCTGATCTGTGTCATACAAGGCATTTAATAAAATCAGTGTTCAGCTCACTAGTAGCAGAAATCTACTGAATGTGTAAACAAAAAACTAGTTGAAGAAATAATGTGGTTTATATTCTTTGTCAATAAGGCAATGTTCATGTGAGTCATGTGTGTATACAAGTCAGTCACTATCACTTTCTAAAAATCATCTACTAACTAACAAACTTACTCACTTTTTCCATGACAGAACATAAATTTAACTCATGAAGGTGATGGTAGATGTCATTGTGGGTTCAAATGTATGTTTTTGTAGGTCATTGCTCAAAACACAAGTGGATTTTAGAAGGTTGATATTTTATAATTAAACATCTACAGTAGGATGTATAATGGATTATTTTAGTATTTCATGATATTCATCGTTGGCTTACATATTTAACACTAGTATAGGCCTATATCTCTTTCTGGAATCAAAGGTTAGGACAGTTATCCCAGTTCACTGAAAACAAAGCAAGGAAATGTGGATTGACCTCAAAAATGCCAGCTGCATAAACATTATTTGTCTTAGGCAGTTTGAATGAACAAGTTAACAGTCTGTTTGTATCGTAGATGAATAGTATTTTGCAAAATAATTACAACTTGTCACTATGTTTTAGCAGCAGCCAGAAACTAGCAGTAACTGTAAGAGCTAAACCCGGTCATGGTGCTGCATTTGTCTATTTAGGCTGACAATAACCAGCAGAAGAAAATGTCACTAAACTAAATCCTATTTAGTCCAATGTTTAGAGAGAGACAAATGCACGTGCATTGTCATGCTTAGAAGCAAATGACTTTCAGATCAGTCCTAAGTGTACAAAACAACCCAGGACCGTTTGAATAGATATTGCAGAAGACTTGCTTCAGCAGGTGGCGAGTATTGTACAGTCTGATGGCTGTTGGTGAAAAAACAACCCCCTTGGGTGCTTTTATTTTGCCCTTGAGGTAGATGAAGAAAGCGTTGAAGCTTCTGTGTAGCTGCATCAGATTACCATGCCGTTTTGCACCCATGGGATTTTGACTTGCGTACAGTGTTACAGTGTGTGTGTAATTGATTATATTATAATTAGTAATAGTAATTGATATATTAATAGGCAATATCATTTTAGGACAAAATAAACCGGTGAGGAAATATACTGTACATTTTGTGTGTAATCCATTTGGATTACACGGCCCCTTTACTGTAACTCCCAATGCGTGTGTCCCTTACTCTTTGAAGCTAGAGTGCAGCTGCTGTGTCACAGGTTTCATAAGTGTGGGCCACTGTGCACCTATACATTTTACCTTCCAGAGAGCAGGGCTGCATGCTGAAGTCAGGGCTGTGGACTGTGTTTACTGTGTGCACACACTCATGCAACCCTGCTCTCATATGGGTAGTTAACATTTAACAGAAGAGAACGTGGGTCATCACTCCATGTGGATGGGTGATTATATCTTACCTGATACTCCTACTTTTTGTAAGGGAGATTTACGGTGCAAATAATCCATGTTGCTTGATTTAATTGTGAGCAAAATTTTTTTGTTCCCTAGTGATATATTACATGCATCTATACAGTACTTACACATCACCTACTCACTACTGTATCAAAATAAATGAAACTAAACGTTGAAAACTCATGAACATGTAAGTCATATTTCTCAATTGATCCTATATGTAAACTAGGTCCTCTTCCTGTTAAAATAAACCAGCCACACAACATTAACAGGGACCAGCCCTGGCCTGCAGCACAGGTTACTAGAGGTCAGTCGAAAACACTATATCACACTGTCCTGGCTGAGAGGAAAACCTCTTTAGTTTAGAGTCATTTATTATGAATAACAAACTATTTCATCATTATTATTATTTAACTGTGGCTTATCATTGCTGCAGTGGCGAGCAGAAAAATGAAGTGAAGTCAACCCGGTGTGTGCAAGTAACATTCAGTTAATGGAGCAAAATTTAGAAATGGGTTGAAAATATGTAGGACAAAAAAACTCCACTGTAATGCATGATACATTTACAGCATTCAAGTAGGTTGTCAAATCATTAAATTTCCTTTTTGATTAATGATGACTAAATATTAAACTGATGATATCAAAACAAATTATTAGGTCGGAAAGTAACATATTTTCAATTGCTTTGTATGTGTGGCACATATTGCAGAACAATACAGTTGACTTGACTTGAATTACTGATAATCCACTCAGCAAGAGGAAACTACATCATCCATGTTGTTCAGATTAACAGGTTAATCATTGACCTGATTCCAGACAGTGTGTATAAAGCCCAGGATCCTCCCTGTTTGTCCGGTCACAGCTGAGGGAGAGGGCTGCCAGTTGTTCACCTAACATCACCGACACACAGCTGGAGAAGCAGCTCGACAACAAAATGAGAATTACACTAATTCCATTATTGCTGGCCCTGGCTGCTGCCTGTGTGCCTGCCCTCTGTGGCAACGAGAAGCAGCCTGTCCCCCAGCCCGAGGCCCCGGTTGGAACCCGTTCCCACTTTGCTGCTCTGGACGATGTGCGTCTTCTGGCGAACGGCCTCCTTCAGCTGGGTCAGAGCCTGCGGGAGTTTGTGCAGAAGACAAAGGGACAGATAAATGACATCCTCCAGAAGCTTAACATCTTTGACCATTCGTTTTACCAGCTATCAGTGCTCGCCAGTAAAATTAAAGAGGAAGAAGAGGAGCTGAAGAAGACCACCGTGGTACTGAAGGCTAACAGTGAAGAGATCAAGGGCCTGTCTGTTGAGATTAGCTCCAAAGTGGACAGCATCCTGCAGGAGAAGAGTCGGTTACAGAACAAGGTGGATGGGATGGAGGAGAAGCTGCGCAGCCTGACACATGGCCTGGTGACGAGCGAACAAGTGGGAGAGATCAGTAGTCTCAAGGTGAGTCACCTGTTTTTATTAAGCATGGTGTCTTGTTGCTGAGGTGAAAACACCCTTTCAAAGTGAGTCACCTGTTTTTATTAAGCATGGTGTCTTGTTGCTGAGGTGAAAACACCCTTTCAAAGATCATTAAGATACAACATTAAAACCTTGACCCATGAACCCCTTCTGGGTGGGATGGCAACTTTTCTTTGTGCAGCCTATTATATATAGAGTGGGCACCCATATATAGAGGTTTACTCCTCAACGCAGCAGGCCGGGGTTCGACTTCCGACCTGCGGCCCTTTGGCCCTTTGCCCCCCCCCACCCCTCTCCGCTTTTATGTCTTCAGCTGTCCTGTTGAATAAAGGCCTAAAAATGCCCAAAAATAATCTTAAAAAAAGAAAGAAAACTATGCTTTGTTTTTCATTTGTTCACCCAACGTATGAATACAGACGCTGAGTATTATGCATGATATTAACAATTAAATAACGCCATGATTTCAACTTTCTTCCCTTATCAGGAGCTGATCCACAGCCAGGAGCGGAGCATTACGGAGCTGCTGAACGCTATGAGGGAGCAGAGTGACCAGCTCAACCACCAAAGGATTATGATCAAGACTCTGGAGGAAAAGGTAATGGACGGAGACGCACGTGATGTCAACTATATCACTCTATTGCATCAGAATCAGAAAAAGGTTTATTGCCACAATAAGTACACTTATGTGGAAGATATTAAACATTAATATGAAATAAACAATAAATACAGAAAACAAATATATACTTATATATAACTATAACTAACTATATATATATATATATATATATATATATATATATATATATAACTGTTGCATAAGAAGGAGCTGTCCATGTTTTCATAATCTCAGCCAGGGCCTCAGTGCTATAATAATACATTAGCATTTTCAAAATTCAAAATTTATATTGTTGCTCTAAAATATCTCAAAAACTTTGGAAAAGTTCTACTTTTGCAGAATAACAACCTAAAGATTTTTTAATGTGTGGATTGCTATTTAATCCTCGGTATTTCTGCATGGTCAGATTGAAGATTATGTCTGTAAACCAAAGTTTTACCAGAACTACTTTCCCCAGTTTACAGTCAACACATTGACCCAGGAGACAATTGAGAGGATGCCTGAAATCCTGAACAGCGAAGCACCAACCCTCACCCCTTATCTGACCTCAAGCTCTACCAGCACCACCGACATGATGAGTAAGATATATAATAAAAATGTTGAGACTGATATTCAATATAGGTAGCTTTAATTTGTCATACACTATATCAGCAAGCCCAAAGGTCATGTATTAACTCTTTCCTGCCTGGTACATTCACAGTTTCAGATCTTACTTAGCAATCGATTATTGTCTCCTGCACACATTATTTCTACTAATGCAGCTGATATGGACTGTTGACTGTATGGTCTAAAGTGCACTTCCACTTCTATCTGCTCCAGATTACTCCTTTACAGCTAATCTTTATTTAGGGGTTTTTAAAGAGTGACATTATGTTTGTGGTCATTTTTGAAATAGATCTGCCATCAGACTGCAGTGACCTGTTCAACAGAGGGGAAGGGGTCAGCGGCGTCTATGCCATCAGACCCAACGGAACAGAGCCCTTCATGGCCTTTTGTGACATGAGCAAAAGTACTGTACTGTCCCACACACATTTAACTTTACCACAGCACTAGTTTTTATTTATTTATTAAAGATGACATTTTTTCATTATTTTCTTTTGTCTTTGTTAAGTCTATCTTTTATCTTACTTAAAAGTGTAATATTTTCCCATGAATTTCTAAAACATTTAAAGGCAATTTGAATGCAGTGCAGGAATGGCGGATTCTGCCACTAACAATGAAAACGTATACAAATAGAAGTAATTACAGTATTTAAATACATTAAATAGCAAATGCTGAAAAAAATGTCTACTATATCAGTATTAAACTAAGGGATTCCATTTTAAGGGTTGTAACTTTAAATTAAGTCATCAGTTTTTTTTCTATTTAATCCATTTTAGATCATGGAGCAACAGTCATTCAGCGAAGGAGGGATGGTTCAGTGAATTTTGATCAAATCTGGGACAAGTATGAAAATGGGTTTGGAGATTTTCAAGGTGAGAGATGCTATTCCCTTCTCGAGACTCTTAAGCGCAGTTACCCATTTGACATTGGAAAATTGATTCTCTACTGCCAAATTTTAAATTACTTGGCGTATATATTACGATTATAACATTTGCAATTGTATAACCTCTGTAAGCAAAAGTATGCCTGCATCTCTGTATTCAAGTTGTTGTACATAACTTATTTATCAAAGATGCTTATTAAATCATGTCAGCTCTGACCACTTAATGATGTCTTTCTAACAGGGGAGTTTTGGCTGGGTCTCAGGAAGATCCACGCTCTAGCCGCTCAGGGAAACTCTGTCCTTCACATCCAGCTTGAAGACTGGAAACAGGGCCGGCACTTCATAGAATACAGATTTTACCTTAGTGGTCTTGAGAGCAACTACAGAATTCATCTCACGCATCTGTCAGGAGATTTGGTGGACCCCATGAGCAACCACACAGGCATGATGTTCTCCACCAAGGACAGGGACAATGACAACCACCAGGACTCCAACTGTGCCCACAACTACACAGGTACAACAGGTACACATGTAGTAGACATGTTTATCTAAATGTGATGCAAAGAGGGGGATTAATGAATACTTGTCATCCAATTTCATTTGCACAACATGTCATCTTCTAGGTGGATGGTGGTTCAACGCCTGCGGAGAGACCAATCTGAATGGGAGATATTTCCACATGAGACCTAAGGGGCGCTCAGAGAGAAGGAGAGGGATTCAATGGAGGCCGGGCCAAAAGGCTTCTTACTCCCTCAAGCTCACTCAGATCTCTGTACACCCTATGGCTTCACCCAGCACCACCTACTCCACTTCAGCCTCATCTGAGACAGGTGTCTTTCTGAGATCCAGCACCAGAATTCTCCTGTAAAATTTGCATTTAACAGTGGCCTCTTCAGGACAGTCTTGGAAATGCTTCCTTTGGGCCAGCCATAGTTTAAGAAGGCTTACGCCTTCTACACACTGGATGCGTGACATTTCTGTTGCGTGTCAGTTGCGTTTTCTATGTCTTTACACACCAGAAACGTGTGTCTGACGCGGCGCTGATGCTGCTAGCCTTGTCTGTACACATGTATGTTTCCCATTGATAAACTGCACTCAAGCAGTAGTATACTTCATGTTATTAACATAAATATATACTGATTTGATTACAGCAAAGACAACATCGGCAGTATTGACGGCAAAATAGGCTACAGAATATTTTGTTCTGTATTGACAGGTGCAACATTTGAAAATCGATAATTATTTATTATTATTATTTTAAATTACATTTATATCTGCATTTATGTTAAAACCTAGAAACTTTCCAACATCAAAATGTCATTTATGAAATTAATTTGTGTCAAAATGACATATAAACATCTTTTCCTATTCTATTTTGTCTGGAAACGCTTCCAACACGCTTGCGTGTCGCGTGAAAAATAGGCTTTGGCCCTATTTTTAGCACGCACGCATGTCACGCAGGCAGTCCGCAAGCTCTAACCTGTTAACATGGGAGCCAAAATAAAAACGGACATGCCACGCAGCTGACACACTCACGCCACGCATCCAGTGTGTAGCTGGCCTTATGAACAGAGGTGTCAAGTTCCAGTACATGAAGTCACAGAGGACACTAAATAAGCTTTAAAATTCTGGATGCTGTTCTGTGCTAAACTGAGAAAGCCAAAATAATGTATTGCTGCCTAAAGCCAGGGTAATCTCTAATTGAATAGAACAATTGTATTGTGAAATCTGAAATACACTGAAATGCAGTTAGCATGCAATATATCTTAATATATCACTCACTGTATCTCAGAGGTCAAAGGTTATGGAGAAGAAATGAAAACATACAGCCATATGTGAGCAGTTTTTGTATTGGGTCACAGTGACTCTCAGTATACAGCAGTGGTTCCCAACATGGGGTGGGACCCCTTGAAGGAGTCACAAGATATGTCTAAGGAGTCGGGAGAGAATTCATTTTAGGTTAAAAAAATGCACTTAATTAATTAAACCATTATAATGGCTAAGAGCTCACAATAGTTGCTCATTTGTCAACTAATGGTTTCAATTCACTTAAAGGGGCTGTACTCAATATTCTGTACAATAATGTAGCAGTAAACAACTATTTGCTATATAGCGATATGGTGGGGAAATGGCGTCCTGAGCAGAGAATGAAGTCACACTCCCTCTATGTGTGTTGTAATCATACACTGTAATGATAATGGACAGTCAGTGATGTCACCCATTGGATTGTAGACTGCTGTTTTGGCAGTTTGGCCGTCGCCATCTTGGTTTATTGAAACCGGAGGTGACGATTTTTAGACGAGAGGGTGGAGCTGGGGAGGATGACTCACGCAGCCAAGCCAGTGTTGTTTATGGTTACAATGGCACTGCACTAAGCCAAATGCTAAAGAGGGAAAGTTGTCAATTTTCAACTAGCTAAAGCGAGTCATCCAGCAGACTTGTCCCGTTGGGTAAACACAGACCTTCGGGTACTGGCGTCATTTATCTGCATGTACGGCAGTACAGAAAATCTGCAGACTTTCCCTAAATTTACCAGTTAGCGCTAGCACTAGTTAGCTAGCCTTGCTTTGCAAGGTGCAACTGAATGCTGAACAAGACATATAGGCGACCAAAATGCTTCTATTACCTTCGATGAAGTGAATGTTTGCAGTCTATGGTTGTAATCTAAACTTCTCTGTTGTTTGTCTTGATAGCTGGTCCATCTGTGAATGCATGTCAGTGCATGTGAGTGCCTTGTGCGTCAGTATCTGACACCGAGGGAAGTGACATAGCGAACTGACATCTGTAATGAATAACAAGGCATCCTTAGTAAATAGGCTATTGCTTCATCTTCATAAGGCAACAAAAGTTGGAAACCACTGCTATAGATAACACTCATCTATACTTTACATACTCTATTTTTGATATATTTGCTATCTTTTATTAATTTAAATAAATAAAAGTGTGGATATCCGTAGGCTACCTGAAAACATAATGAAAACCCTGATCATACCTAACTGAACTCATAATGTCCTGTTTGTTATTAAAGACTGTAGAATGATTGCGGTCCTGACATTGGTCAGGCACAGGATGGTCTTGCTATGTCAACAGAGATTTGGCCCAGAGTAATGTAATCCTTGAACTAAAAACACCAACTTTTTTATGCCTAAATCTAGTAAATGAAAGACTAATGCATGTTCATGCTATTACTACGTACTATTGCACTGGTAGGTTGTGATGCCACACTCTTTTGTACTGTCTTGTTGAATCCCTAAATAAACTTAAGAGGGCAGTGTTGGTCTGTCTCATGCATATAGCTCCCTCTCACTCTGATTTGATTGCACTGCATGTATAATTAGATTTGACAAATTATATTTGTTTTGTAAACAGACACTGTCTTATAAAACCACATCACTCGCTGTTCACACACTCAGCTTTAAGAAAGAGTAAATATCCCCTCCTAAAATAGCGTTTAGTACGTCTCTGCTAAGAGATTTCATCCTAGCAATGCTGCAGCCGTTAACAGATGAAAAAATAGCTCCCATATCACTTCAGTACTTCCACCCAGACACACCCAAACAAACACACACACACACACACACACACAACACACACACACACACACACACACACACACACACACACTTCTTTGTGACTGGGCCTGCAGTCTTGACAGTGATCTCCTTGCACATGTGTGAAGCAGCGTTTTTAGTTACTCCCCCTACCTCTGCACACACATTAGTTTGAAAGGTTATTTTGGGCTTCAGAAGTCACTGTAACCCTGTGCTTCCAGTGAAATAGCAGGCGGAGTCTAGATTATACCCTTCCATTCTGCCCCTGTGTACGGTTCCCCATGTCAACTGACAGGGGGTTTCCCTCTATACAACAGGTTCTCTACTGGGCTCTCTACACTGTTGCATTAGATTGGATTCTCATTTTGTAATAATGGACAACAGTCCTCTGCAGGTTTTGACTGTCCCCACAGCTCCTTACCCCGACCAGAGACCCGGCACCAGCGGCCTGAAGAAAAAGGTCTATGTATTCCAGTCTAGGAAGAACTACCTGCATAACTTTATCCAGAGTATCTTCTCCTCTATTGACCTACGTGACCGCCAGGGATCAACAGTGGTGGTGGGGGGAGACGGTCGCTTTTTCAACCGAACAGCTATTGAGGTCATTGTGCAGATGGCAGCTGCCAACGGGGTCAGTGTCACTGTGTGTGTGTATGTATGTATGTATGTGTGTGTGTGTGTGTGTGTGTGTGTGTGTGTGTGTGTGTGTGTGTGTGTGTGTGTGTGTGTGTGTGTGCGCGCGCTTGCGTGCGTATGTAGGTTTGTTTTTGTGCAAGTTGGGATGTGTGTTTTTGTGTGAGAACATATGTGTCACCTGTTATTGTTCCTTACATGTACACTATCGGTCAAAAGTTTGGGGTCACTTAGAAAGAGTGGGTGGCTACATTGCCCATTATCAGCAACCATTCATCCAATATTCCAAAGGCACATTCTGTTTACTAATCTGATATAATTTTAAAAGGCTAACTGAGAAAACATTGGAGAACTCTTTTGCAATTATGTAAACACATAATGTAATCTGAAAACTGCTGCCCCAAAAACAATGTAACTGATCTCAGCTGGTATTCTGTCTGTAATGGAGTGCAATGGAAATTTCTAAGTGACCCCAAACTTTTGACCGGTAGTGTACCAGCCTTATGTCTTATTAGTATTCCATTTGCAGCCTTTGACACATGGTGGTATTTAGAGGAAAATAATAATTAATCGAATTGTTTCCATATTGTAAAAAGTAAGTGCTATGTTGACTTTGCAGTAATGTCTTTTTCATAATAGCGATTAGTTACAATTGTAATTTGCAGCCGCTTTTGATGCTATTATCAATTTAAAACTTGAAATAAATGGCCAGTATTTGTAAGTCATAATCAATGCAAGACAGTGAGAGAAGACAGTATAATGCAGTACAACATTAGTACAATGTACAACTCTGAGAAATGAAAGGATATCCTTGCTGTAACTGGAGCTCCTGCAGCTTCTGCAGCTCACGGCTTCTCTGGTGTCTCTAAAAAGAACTTGTTTTGTTTTCTACTCTCTTGCCAGCACCAGTAATGAGCTCTCCATGGCCCCAGAGTTTAAATTACATAACCTTTGAGATTCTGATTCTTTCTTCGTAGGATGGTTAGATGGATTAAAAATACACTTGCAAATAATATAACTTGCTCTTGATGTACCATGATAACTGTCATCCATTAACTGGAAATCTAGTCCCAATTACTTTGAGAAGGAAGCATGCACACACCAAACCTGATATTCAGTGTTAATCCCTCCCTTCACCCACTCAGATAAATTAGGATACACACTCATGCCAGCCAACTCACACACACACACACACGCACTTGTGTGACATTTTCTCAGGTGGGTCGTATGATCATTGGACACCACGGGATAATGTCCACACCAGCCATCTCCTGTGTAATCAGGAAATACAAAGCCATTGGTGGCATTATCCTCACTGCCAGCCACAACCCTGGTGGACCTGATGGAGACTTCGGCATTAAGTTCAATACTGCAAATGGAGGTATGGTAACCTGAGAGGAGGAAGCATGCAGGGGCATTGGCCAAGTGAAAAATAGTGTTACGAGAGGCTGTATGAGGCCTCGTTCAAATATGTGGCACAGACACAGTACTGAGATAAAGTTTGAGACTTTTTCTGCATGGACAAAATAAATACCAATAAATATTCTAAACCATTGGTTCCCAACCTACTTATGTCTAAGAAAAGCTGAGCAGCATGCTAGCAGCTACCAGCTGACCTGATGACAGCAAGGGTCACAGGTTAAGAGGAGGTTTGGCCTACTAAGTAGCCTCCCTACAATTTTAAGCGAGATCAAAAATATATAGTTTTCATACAGACTTTTGTATACATTATATATTTTAGTGTATTATCATAATTTGTTTAACATGTGCAAATAATTTTTTTTACCTCAACCTCAAACCAGATAAAGACCTGCGCACCCTCTGTGATCTTTGCCACCCCCCTAAGGGGTGCCCGGACCCCAGGTTGGGAACCACTGTTCTAAACAACCTCAATATTATAACCGGTATCAGTGGCGGTAGCTGTGGTTCTATAATACACCAAATGTCAAATGTAATATTAGAGATTTTTTGCTGCATCCAGGCCCAGCCAAGGAGGCTGTCACAAACAAGATCTTTCAGCTCAGCAGGACCATTGAGGAGTTTGCCATCTGCCCCGGAATGCAAGTGGATCTGACAACCCTGGGCAAACAGACGTTTGATCTGGAGAACAAGTTCAAACCCTTCACAGGTGAAGTGCAGCTTTAGTCTGTCATTTATCACCTCAAATTAACAGAAGATTTTGATAAATTCAAAGATTAAAAAATACGTGTTTGTTTCTTGTTTGTGGGTGTATCCAGTGGAAATTGTAGACTCTGTGGAATCCTATGCTAACTTGTTGAGGAACATCTTTGACTTTGCTGCTCTGAAGGAGATTCTATCTGGTGAAAACCACATCAAGATAAGACTAGATGCCATGCATGGAGGTGAGAGGATATTTACCAAGAGCATGTAATCTTATCAATAGATTCTCTGTTACTCTGAAAGCAAATGACAGAAAGATTATCATGTCAAACACATTTAGCTCTAAAATATGTTTAAATATATTGGTTTGAATAATACAGTACAAAAGTACAAGTAAAAGTACTCATAATGCAGAAAAAACACTTTAAGTGTTATTATATTATTGGATTGTTATAGCTAATGTTATTATAAAAATCTATTATATATAATCTATTGTATATATAAATGTAGTGGGGTATAAAGTGTAACATTGACCTCTGAAATGTAATGTAATAAAAGTGTAAAGTAGCATAAAATGGGAAAGTACCTCAAAAGTGTACTTAAATGCAGTATTTGAGTTAATGTATTTAGTTTCTTTCCACCACTGGCCACAGGGCAGAGTATTTAGATACAGCAACTCACCACTGAGTCATGGGCTCTCTGTAAAAAAAAACAACTAAATGTTTGCTTAAGGTCAAATATTCTCACATGTCAAGTACACCAGCCATCAATCAGTACAGTACAGTACAGTTTGTCCTCTCAGTCACTACAACATATACACAACAATTGCATAATGTTTTAATGATTTGTATATCAAAATTAAGAAATTGTTTTTCTAGGCTTCGATATAACTTTAGAGAAGTGGCATGGGGTTATAAGAACTGTAGACTTTAGATTGATTCATAATGGTCAGGTTACTAAAGCTATTTAAAGCGTCCCTAAACACTGAAACTGAAACTAATTGGTGCCCACATCCCTCTCCCACACTCTAACAGAAAGACATGAGTCACCTGTTGTTACTTACAGGGTGTACATTTTGACAAGATACCATACCCCTATCCCTATAGCACCGACCTTTTTTCCATTTCATCACTCTCAAAACATAGATGCATTACTAATTAGCACGTTATACCTCATTTGTGGAGGTTTTGTTACCTTCGGACAAAGCTTGGCTAGCTGTTTCCTATCTTCATGCTAAGCTAAACTAACCGGCTGCTAGTAGTAGCTTCGTATATACCGTTCAAATAAGGGGTATCCTTCTTCTCATATAACTCTTGACAAGAGGGCGAATAAGTGTATTTCCCAATATGTTGAATTGTTGCTTTAACTGGAGCAACACAAACTGAGTTTTTTTTTCGTTGTTGCCTCTTTCTACTTCATACAACACTATATTTGACTTCAGTATTTCATCATTGTCTTTATACCAGTCTTCCCTCATCACTGTCTCTGTCACCTCTGTGTGCCTCCCAGTGGTAGGACCGTATGTGAGGAGAATCCTCTGTGAGGAGCTGGGCTGCCCTACCAATTCTGCCGTCAACTGTGTCCCATTGGAGGACTTTGGGGGCCAACACCCAGATCCTAACCTCACCTATGCTTCAGATCTGGTTGACAGTATGAAAGAAGGACAGTATGATTTTGGTGCAGCATTCGATGGTGATGGGGTGTGTGTCCTATTGCTTATCTATTTCTTTAGATCTTTTAAAATAAAATAAAACTTCTAACTTCTAACCTCTGTCTGTCTGTCTGTCGGCTTTCTAGGACCGTAACATGATCCTTGGTAAACACGGCTTCTTTGTCGCCCCACCTGACTCTTTGGCTGTGATTGCTGACAACATCTTCTGCATCCCATACTTCCAGCATACAGGGGTGAGAGGCTTCGCCCGCAGCATGCCCACAAGCGCAGCCTTAGACAGGTAAAAAATACAGCCTGGCTTTCACATCACTGCCAAAACCAGTGACACAGTGATTTCCCTAGTTGAAGGCGTGTCAAACGTACAGTAGTTTTAGTGCAAATAGATTTGAATAAGTCATAAAATCATTGCATTCAACAGTCAAATTGTGTTTTGTCAGTGGTTTACTGTTCTTTCTGAGAATACTATTTCATTCTCTTGTATTTCATGCAGAGTAGCCAAGGCAACAAAAATAGAGTTATATGAAACTCCCACTGGGTGGAAGTTCTTTGGGAACCTGATGGATGCAGGCAGACTGTCTTTGTGTGGAGAGGAAAGCTTTGGTACAGGTACTTAATCTCTCCAGCATGTTATTAGATCCATAGATGCTCCATTTTAATTGAAATAATCTGTGAATTCTTGTAATTTCATTTCCTCTTTCAGGTGGAGACCATATTCGTGAGAAGGATGGGCTTTGGGCCGTGCTGGCATGGCTGTCCATCCTGGCCACTAGAAGGCAGAGTGTGGAGGATATTCTAAAGGACCACTGGCTAAAATATGGAAGAAACTACTTCACCAGGTGAAATGTGACCCACCTCCGTTTTTTTTCTGTCTGTATTCAGAGGTGTGCTCCATCATCCATCAAAAGTTACCAAAAGCAACAGCAAAAGTTAAAAAAGAACAAGTGAGAATCAGTGCTTGAATAATTTCTAAGTAGGAATGAGGTACATTATTTATCTGAAATAGATAAAAGGTGGGCTGATGATTAAGATACATGTTAGGAAGCTACATATAGGACATGACTGACATCTAGTGGTACTTATATCCCATTACGTATTCTTTCTAGCCATGCACTACCAGGGGAATTACAGTAAAATGTCAAATCATGATGCCAAGGAATTACCATCCAACGCTTCCCTAAATGCTTAATCTACCTATGTTGACATCAGTACTCACTGTAACCACATCAGCTTCAGGCTCATATCTGTCTATTGAATAAAATAAAATAAAAAATACACAACCATTTAGTTGTCCATTGTAATTGCTGACTTACAGTGGTTACAAATAATCGTGAAAACCCTTCATTAGCAAATTTTGGACTGTTTACACCACCTAAATCATAAAATAATATCCTAACATAAAAATGTACAACAATAAAGTACTTATGTTATTAATAGCTGATTTTTTGTCCAGATATGACTATGAGAACGTAGACATAGATGCAGCCTGTGAGATGATGGAGGATTTGGAGATTCTGATCGCCGGAAAGTCCTTCGTGAAGCAGAGGTTTGCTGTGGGGGACAAGGTCTACCAAGTGGAAAAAGCAGACAACTTTGAGTACACAGACCCGGTAGACAGCACCATCTCCAGGAACCAGGTACACACTGAGCTGTATTCCTATAATGCTAAAGTTTTCATGTGTACAGATACTGGATGTAGCCAATGGTCACAATAGGCATCGGAGCTACTCAGTTGTGCTTGCTAATTCTAAAAGCTTCACAAAGTCTGTACTGGGCTGTTTTCACTGCAGGGTCTGCGGATAATCTTCTCTGATGGTTCTCGAATCATCTACAGACTCAGTGGGACAGGTAGTGATGGGGCGACAGTTCGAATCTACATAGACAGCTATGAGAAGGAGCAAATCTTTGAAGACACGCAGGTAAAATATATATTCCGAAGATTTCAGGACTAATTTTGCAAAACAGTCCACAATACTGAAAAACAGAAAGTCTTGTAATTTGCATGAAAATATATTTTTGCACTATATGACATGTTGATAGTGCTGTGTGGTTGAGAGCAACAGGACGGGCATAACCTCACATATAAGGCCCTAATGTTTTCATTATAATACTTAATCGGGACATACAATATCATGAAAAACTCACTTTTCAAGTGCTTGTGCACATAAGTATCAGGAATGCCTACCAACCCAATAACTGTGAAATAAGACAAGCAGTCATTTTTGGTGGGCTGCCTAGATCAGAAAACTATTCAGATTTGGCTCCCCTTCCCATGTCACATGCAGGCTCATTAAAATATACCACCTGCTATCTCCAAGGTGAATATACCGGTATATTCAGATAGACAGTATGGGAAAAAGAATGTGTTTTTTTTAACATTAAAGCATGTAAACATGTTCTAGTATGAACCTGAAAATGAGCATGGTATGTCTCCTTTAATGTATCAACCATACATATTAAGGAAAATATATCTGAATATCTGAATTTGAACATTTAAGAATAAAATATATCTAAATTGCAATAGTTTTAAATAGTATGCCTTCTTATAGTTAAATATTAATAAGGAAATGCACCAGTGGCATCTGGAAGCCAGATGTTTCAGACTCTATGACCATATCATCATTGTCTGGAACAGGTGATGCTGGCACCCCTGGCAACCATCGCGCTGAAGATTTCCCAGCTCCATCACAGGACGGGTCGAAGTGGCCCATCAGTCATCACATGATTCCTCCCATATGTTCCTCCATCATTGCTTAAGTAATCTCCTTTTTGTTTTTCTTTCCAGATTTTTGTACAAACTGAGCTTCAATTCCAATTGTAGCTGCACAACATGCAGTAGTTTGCATTTTAGGCTAAAATATATTCAGTGATTTTATGTGTTCCACATTAAACTGCTTTTTATTTTTTGGGTCATGTGTGGCATGTGCATCTTTCGCATAGCAGCAAACAGACTATGTGTTCTGGTCTTGTCAATGTTTTCAAACTATGTCAATTTCACTTTTGTTATCTGTAATTGTTCAAAATATAATTTAAACCAATTAGTCACTGACAAAAAGCAGCAGGGTTCAGCAGTCCAAGTGATCAAAGCTCTGAAATTCTGTCATAACACTGCGTATTGTCACATTGTTCTGGCTGTGCACACTCGGGATGTCTGCTTCATGGTTGAAGTTAGCTTCAGGTTGATTAGGAAAATAATAAGAAAGTTACCGTTTCAACATTTCCTCATGCACCCAGTACTCATTCCCGAAGTAAAAAACTGGGTGTTTCCTGCAATGAAGCCTCACATTATTTGGATCATCTGTACTCCTTCATTCAGGAAAATTAAAACTCATCAGCGAATAAAAATCTGAAATTGCAATTGAGTGCCTGGTGCTGAAGGATGAGCAACAACAAAATACCTGATCGCTCGAGTGTAGACACAAACTTTCCATATCAGGAGTAACTGTTCTGAAATTACAACAAAGCAACATCAGAATATTGTGATCTTAGATGTAAACATGATTCCCTTTAATCCCATGTGGAGTTGGTTAGATATTTGTACCACTACTAAACCTTCTTTTCTGCAGGAAACATGTATAAGAGACTTATCCAGCTCTGGCGGCTACATAATATCCATCTGGACAGCAGCAGAATCAGTCTGCTAACATCTGGCCCAGCTCTGTGATCACATATGCTCTTTGAAGTACTGTACCTTTCTCCTGGTTTCATCTGCATATTACACTGACGCTGAAGCCCAACAAGAGGGAGCCACACTGAGTTTAGCTCTGGTTCCTTTGAGTTCATCTTATTGTGGGTTCTAGTTGCACTAAATAATGTTGTCCACTCTCATCCCAGTGAAGTCTTTTAGCGGCGGGGGTGTGAGGCAGACGGACCAGGGTCGTGGGTTAGCCCAGCGCTGTTGACGTGGTCAAAACAATTTTACTAAAAATAAACCTTATAACGTTACCGTGCAGTTTAGCAACCAAGCATCAGCATAAGCAATGTAGCACATTGTAGTAATCTATTCATATCATATCATATCATTGTAGTGGATCTATACTGAAATATCACATCAATAAATTAGGTCTCTACTGTACTGTGTTGCAATGTGACATGTAATTAATGAAAGAATTATGCTGTATGGCAGAAAAAAAAATATATTGCTGTTACTGAGTATAATTCTATGACATTGTATAATTTACAATTACTCTCCAACATAACATGTAGTGTTTTGGGGTGTTTCCCATGTACTGACGGAAGTTAGAGCAACTAGAGGGGTCAAAGGTTATATGACGTCATTGATAGGCTCCATGTCATTGATTAAAATGACAGATTTCTCTGGGTTTGAACATTGTTGGAAACATATTGGGATAATGTAAGTACACAACAGAAAAATATAATACATACCATAGATATAGTCGTTTTTAGACATTTTAATGCAGAAATATTACATATTATATCTTTAAGTAAAAATAGGAATACAACAGTGTGAGAATACTCCATTACAAGTAAAATTCTTGTAAGTATTATCAGCAAAATGCACTTAAGAGTGTCAAAAGTAAAAGTAGTCATAATGAAGTAAATGACTCCTGTGAGTGTTGCTATGTATTTTATGATTATAATGTATTAGATTGTATTATTAGATGATTATAACTGATGCATATGTGTAAGCACTAAACAACATGTACATGTTGTTGCTGGTCGAGCAGGAGCCTATTAGAACTAGGGTAGTTTCATTTGTAACATATTTTATAAAATAATCTTATGTTTAGTATGTTAAACGTTAATCAACAAAGTAACTAATAACTACAAAGCGCAAGTAGTGGAGTAAAAAGTAGGCTATATTCCTAGGCACACAATAATACTAAAGTACTGACGAACAGTAGCTTACCTCACAAATGTACCTATAACAGGCAACATTACACCACAGATATCATGTGGGTGTTAATCAAGGCCCCAGAAACAGCGCTGCATGGTCTCGTGCTCCCATAATAATAAGGCGCGTGCTCCTCTTCACGAGGGATTGCAACAACCATGAGAGCGAACTTGATTTACAAGCAAGTTTGACTGATGTGCCCCATGGATGTATTATATTAAGATGTGCCCACAGCAAGCGGCTAACGATGGGAGCACCTGATTGTGTTCAGGTGTGCGTGTCCAGAGGAGGAGCACCGTAAAGAATGTGGGTGTGCATGGCTGCACGTTCAGTACACGGTTGGCAATGGTGCTTAAATGTCAGGCAGACTGCTAAGCTACTGTCGCTTTAAGACACCTGATGATGACAAAGAAGGAAAACCCCCATGGAGGAAGCAGGAAGTTCGTTTACCAAGAAGGAGAGCAAATCAACCTGAAATAAACAATACACAAAGCACAGAGCAAAAGTTATACACCTTCATCGCAATGGCTGGCATTAAAGGTATTGTATTTTATGCGTGTATTAGTCATTCGACAGCTTAGTGTTAACGTTCATTTAGTTACGCAGGCGTCAATGCTTCAAAAACTTTGTTAGCCTAATTTTCAACATTTTTGAAAACCTTTGCTGAATCATTTCGAAAGCTATCATCACAACACTGGCCAAAGGATATTACGATTTGTTACAAGCTTTATAACGTTAGTTCCGTTAAGTTATTAAACCGTTTTAAGTTCAAAGTAATCGCTATTTTTCACAGTAAATTGATCTTAAATGTTGACTTAGCATACAAACAAATGCCACAGCAAATGTTAACGTTGCAGCTCAGCCTATTTCTGTTTTCTTGTTTGTTATTGTAGCTACGGACGGACACAAGTATCGCTGTCAGTGTAATTAAATGTAATGTACGGTTTCTCTTCTTTCAGCACTGGTTGGGTTGTCCTTCAGTGGTGCCATTGGACTAACATTTCTTCTTCTGGGCTGTGTACTCCAAGATTACGGGTAGGTTCTCTGTTAACTAATAAGTAGCCTGTTTATGTTATTGCATGATGTATACTCGACTTAACATGCAATAGTGAGGCTTAAAGGGATATAGTATATATAGAATAGTATAAATGAATGCCAAAGAGGCTTAGAAATGCAGTCACCTGTTTGGGTCAAGCTCCAGAAATGCTCAATCCTAAAATTTCCATAATGCAACGCAGGCTGGGTTTAGATGGAAATGATCTGAAGAGAAAACGCAAAAGTGGCGTTGCGTTCTCACTTTTTATTCCGCGTTTAGACTAGCGTTTTTTTGGGGGGGGGAAATGTGCGTGCATATGGTGACGCAAAAAGCTGACAATTTTGTCTGGACAGATGAGGAGGTGGAGTTATTGCTCCAAACAATGCGCGCACACACACACACACACACACACACACAAACACTCGCACAGTGCGTTTTTACCCTTTAGACGGGAACGTGACAGTGGAGCATTTTTAAGATTTCCACTCTGGAGGGTGGGTTCACTTTTTTGCGTTTTTAAGCCCCAAAAACGCTGTCGCCGTCTAAACGAAAGGCACATCTGATAAAATAGTTTGTTGTTTTCACACCGTGAGCGTAGTCGTGTAAACAGGGCCTCAACTTGCCACTTGGTATAATCTCCTTCTCCATAGTCCCGAAGACATACAAGTTTTTATACGAGCAAAGTAATACTTATTACAACAGGTAAACTGAGCTTCATTTGTTAAATCTGTGGAATTCCCTTTAAAAGTGTGTCATCCTTTGTTTTGGGATATTATGTTTTTGTTAAATCTGCACTTGTTAATTTTTATCTGACAAGCTGCAAACCATGCCATTGTATATCATAAAACGTGGATTGTTCTTTTAACTGTTCCGTGTCTGTTTCTGTAGGGTATACTGGCCGCTGTTTGTCCTGATTTTCTACATATTAAGCCCCATCCCAACCTTCATATCCAGACGCCTCAGTGAAGACACTGACTCGTCCAGCAATGCATGCAGAGAGCTGGCCTACTTCTTAACAACTGGCATTGTGGTATCATCTTTTGGGCTTCCCATCGTGCTAGCCCGCACTAGCACAGTGAGTTCTCTCTATCCATTTTGAAACACAAGTTGATTTCCAAACGGTAAAAGCAGCCACCATCATTGGCTTTAATTAGTTTGTGCAGATATGTCTGTCTGCACCATTTCAAATGTTAGTATATTTCTTTTGCACTGTATCTTGAGAGCTATCCACTGTTGAGCATTGTGAAAACCAATAGAAGACTATGAATTTCCTTTAATCTGATTCAGTATGAATATTTTTCTTCTACAGATACAGTGGGGTGCTTGCGGTCTGGTGATGACAGGAAACGTTGTCATCTTTCTCACTATCCTTGGCTTCTTTGTCGTGTTTGGAGGTGGGGACGACTTCAGCTGGGAGCAGTGGTAGAGTGCCGTCAGACAGTGGATAGACAGAAGGTCAGATGGATGGATGGATGGGTGGGTAGGTGGAGAGTTGAATGGATAGACAGCAGACTGAGGCACACATGTGTCCTGCACTGAGGGGTGATGCTCATGTACAGTGTACGCTGCAAAATGTCAAAATGACTGGGTTTTCAAGTCGATTTTTATATTTAAGAGTATCTGGGTTGGAGACAACACTATGTGCCCTATTAATGTGCCTTATGTCTGGGACTAGAAAGACACTGATGCCTATCCAGCTAAACTCATGTATTTCTGCTTGCCTCGCTTTTATTTCAAACCCCAAATCACCCTGCTTATTGCTGCTGCCTGCAATTTCATTATGCTTCATATAATCAATATAAAGGAATCCTGAAGAGTAACACTATTGTAATGTACACTGCAATGCTCACTGCATTATCTGTCCTCATTGTTCAAGGGGGAAGTAGCTATACTGAATTATGGCTTGCTTATTATGAGCACTGTTTGCTGTTTAAAGTGTGACGGCGGGGCATCTTGTCTTAATCCATGCTATCTGACAGCTAGTTGAAGGATTCCTCATCAGGTAAAGATATATTTGTATGGAGATGATGTGTGTTTTTTGTTTTCATTTTGCTAAAAGACTTTAAAGCCTTTTTTTGTTGTTCTGGTGCAATTGTTTACAGTACATTCTCACCAAAGATCATTTTAGAGTGCAACATTGAAGCATATTTTTCACCGCTGAACTGTATTGATCTGTGCTATGCAGTAATATGATTGGAAGAAAGCACTGTTTAGTGAAAATCATACATCTATGTTCAGTTATTGTGTGAAAAGGCCAGATAAATCACCCATATCCATTTTATATTCCTGCAGACGAAAAAGGAAATCATACTACTGACAAGAGCATGATATTAATTTACGTATGCTATTTTGCCATGTTGAATGGCAAACTCATAAGTGCCTGTCATCCACAGTGTGTATTTTGATTAATAGAAAAATACTGTTTTTGTGTTTCATCATCAGGGGCCATTGGAATTTGTAATTGTAAATCAATATTACACCATGCTATATTTAATCATTGTCAGTAACTGACTATGAATGAGTATCTGACATTTGTATGATAAGCCTACTTCATAGAGAAAATTCTAGTTAGTGTCCTAATATAATTTTGGATTCCCTAATTTCTTAACTACTTTTGAAGGGAAATGTACTTTATGTCTCACAACTGACATGTTCAACAAGGAAAGCTTGTTCTTTTCTATTGTGACTCCCATACCCACACTAAAAAGCGTATAGGTTATTTTATAAGCTCCTGACTGCATTTTGTTTTCTAACATTGATTAAATATAAAACAAAAATAAAAAAATAAAACTCTCTGTATAGCGAAACAAACCTGTCTTGCTGTGTGTGTGTCTAAATCATTTAGATATTTTTGCAATACTCAAGCAGTGTGAAACACAGCTCTGTATTTTGCCTAACCGCTTATAATCTTCACTGAAAAACATCTGTCTGCCTTCTGTTTTACTGCTTCCAAACACAAACATTATTATGTTCATTATTATGACAACACTGCCAGTTCTGAGAAAGCTGCATAATGAAAGACTGATTAAAAAAGAAAAGGCATCATTATCTATTCAGGGTTAAATAGGATGTGATCAAAATCATTGAGTGGTTTCATTTTATTTTCTGTTCACGACAGGAATGCACCGAAGCTGCCTCTACAATTTGCGTGTTAAGCCGAGCGCATTTCCTCCAAAAACACTCCACTCTGCAAATTAATATATTATTTCTATGAAAAACATCTGTGCTTCCCGCCTCCAGCGATTGCCTTTCACAAGGGGAAGACGCAGCATGTATGGACTAAAAGGATATAACATGGATCCCACAGAGAGGTTAGCGGCTGTATCAGTGCTGCTGTGTGAGAAGTGCTTGTGAAGAAGATCCACAAAGGTGCGTATGTATAATACATAATGTATTATACACTGCATGAAAATGCTTGGTTCTTGCGCAGTGGATATGACACATGCCTTTGGTGTGAGAGACCTGGGATCGATTCCCACTGTGATACATCAACCAATGTGTCCCTGAGCAAGGCACTTAACCCTTAGTTTCTCCAGAGGCGTGTGACCTCTGACATATATAGCAATTGTAAGTTGCTTTGAATAAAAGCGTCAGTTAAATGATGTGTAATGTAATGTTTAAGAAATGAGTTGACATGTCAAAGATTAAAGGAAGAAAAGAAAGGGGTGATACTTTTGCTCACAGGGGGTTTCTAAGCCAAGGTTACACTCCTGGGCCAATAAGTTGAGGTCCGTCAGAACCATACTGCGTTTACACTCTATGCAAGTGAGAGACACTGAGAAGAAAAAAAAGATGATGGTATGGAGATGAAGAAAGAGCCCAGGGACACCCATTCATCTCTGTTCCAGGACAGCTGTTGCCTGGCAACAGTAAAAGCATCAAGATCATTCTCAAAGACTGAGTATGGCCTTGAATGCTCCACAGAGTGACACAGTACAACTATGGGAATGTAAAACACAGAAGCATTGGCATTACTAAATTAAAACTTCTGATCATTTTGCTATCTTAATTTTAATAAAAACAATTTTTTTTAGAACTTCCTTCTGGAGTAGCCTTTTTCTTCCTGAAGAGCTACATGAGCTGCCTACACCAACTTAAATTTAACTTTGCCTCAAGTACTCAAAAGCAGACAGACGACGTGGATACATTTCATTACAGCAGCGGGCTATTACGTAACTGCTAAAGGGGCAATCAACAAAAACACATCAAGGAGTCAATAAAAGACACATAGCCTGGGGACGGGCTATGTGAAGCAGACACATCCATACGGTGCTCTCTCATCTGGCCGGGAATCAAATGGAAGCAGGGCAGGCAGTAGTGGGAAGAAAGGGAGGGCGGGGCGCACTGACAGCCATTGGTAAACAGAAGGATTTGCGTCGTCTGTGTCACAGCCAATCGATGCGTTCTCGGGGTCGGGAAGGGGAACGAGCGCGAATGGGACAAATGGAACCTGATAAAAAGGGGCGCGTTCTTCAGAAGCGCGGCAGCGAAACAGGAGACCACGGGGTACCACAACCGCATCGGCGCGTGGAACAGCGGCTACACCCCCGGTAAGACTACAGACTGCATTTAACCGTCCTGTGAGAAAGACAATTTAAATGTTCCTCAATTCCTAGCGTAAAAAAAAGCATATTTATTCATCTTTCTATAGGTTTAATCGACCTTATCGTGCATTGGGTTAACCTAACCCTATTTGCACATTATCCATCTCAAGTTAATTAAACTAAATGATAGAGGAATTCTTTGATTCAGATTTTTGCAAAAAAAAAAAAATGTTTCACGATGCGCAGGTGGCAGGTTTCCGTCATTTGAGCTGTACAGAAGCTATTTTCGAAGAAACATGAGTCAAAAATGTGCACTGAAAGGTTTGATTCAGTCATATCACGTAGGCTTCTTGTTTGTATGTAGGCTGTGCTCCTCATCTCTCTCAGGACTTGGTAGCCCATTGTGGGCATCTCTCTTCCTTTTGTAAACCGACGTGTTCAGTTTTGTCAGTGTGTGTCTAGTTTGAAGCACATTTCTGAACGAATGATAGGCTGCAATGGATACAGCCTACACACGTTTCGGGACACTTTCCATGAAGTATGATGATGATGATGATGATCAAACAAGGTAAAGTGATTCCCACTTCGTGTTTTCTCTTACTACAGAGGAAAAGATGTTATAGAGAAGCAAATGAGTTTGGAATCTATTTGAGTTTGGGACAATTAAGGTGTTGATGGTGGAAGAAGAGTAAGAAGAAAATATTTGTGTAAATGGTGTAATGGAAAAAAACATTTACTGAAGGACTACAGATGGAAATTATCTTTTTTGCTGACTCTGGCACATCTACATTTTGAGTGTAAACAACAAATGTAATTGTCCCTTTTAAATAAACAGATAAATAAAAAAAATAATGAGAATGCCATTACACAGTCAAACACTGCAAATTTAGCAATGAAGTCGGAGTTAAATGAGGTCAACCAAGACATCCAGAAAATAAATGGCACTAGTTTGGCCCTAGATTTCACCCTAGAGGGAAAAATCCACATCATATTTCTGTTGGGACTTAATGTGTCTTACTTATATCAATGTAGAGACTCAATAGTGACCGTTTTATAGTCTGTGTAACAGGCGAGACTGGGGATAATTGTAACAGTTTTGTATTCATCATCTCCGTGTTAGTGATTGTTTGTGCTGAACCTTTCAAACTTAGATTAAAGCTACCACCGTTTGTTAGCTACACATACACAACTAAAAGGGCACTTGGAGAGCTCTGACCTCTGCCAAGGCATGCCCTATCTCACACAATGCAGTGGGAATTTTTCCAGTCGGGAACGACACCACATGAATGCTGCACAAAAACCCAATCCCGCAGTGTCAAGTGAAAAAAAAATGTGTGCATCCGCCCTGTGATTCAAAACAGCTTCAAAATTTAATGGTTTTCTTCCTTGGCCCGTGCTACACCCTCACACCAAGTTTCATGAAAACCGGGCCAGTAGATTTTCCGGGATCCTGCTGACAGACAAACAAACCAACCAGCCAACCAACCAACCAACAAACAAACAGACAAACCAAACTGAAAACATACCTTCCTTGGCAGAGGTAATCAGTCATTTAGCATTTACCACCATACATTACCTGAGGTGGCACACAGTGTTCCATTGTTGCAACACTGTTCCAGTGACACAAAAGTAGTCATTGCTTGCTTTTACATAGATAGAATGTACACAAAACATGATGGGAGTAGAACATATTATAAATTCTTAACATATTCTGTAAAACTGTGATATTGTTTTTTTCATTCATCATTGGCATATGTGTTCAACATTCAAACTTTATTTCTTTTAGTTTACCTTCTTAATATGTTTCATGTATGTATGAGCTTGTGTGAGTAATATTCCAACTGTACTGGGCCTGAAGGTCTTTACAGTCTTTACAGTTTTATTACGCTAACAGCATTTATTGAAATGTTTCCCCTTTTTTTAAAACAAGTTTTATTTCAATTCCAAAACATAAGAATAAAAAAAAACATAACAGTGATTCAACCCTAGAGTATGATTTCTCTTTTATAAATCATTTTTGTGCTGTGAAAAGGTTGGCATCACACAAGCTTCTATTATGCCACAGTGACAGTAGTGGCATTTCACTTTTCTTTAATTACCTTTTAGGAAAGAATTTCAGAGGTACACTTTCATTTACTGTAAGCTCAGTTCATAGCATTTCTGTATAGTGCCCTGGGCATGTGGTGGTTTAAACTCCACTGGCCACTGTCCTTTTATTCTCAGTCAGTGCTGAAACAACAGGGCACATACATCCAGCTTTGTGTCAAAAGGGCTCTGGCTACCAGACTGATGACTCACTTGACTGGCTGCTTGTTGGCTTTACTGGAGTTGTGGTTACCGTACTGCCTTTTCTGTTGCTGAACACTGATGTTCCGTTTCCAGCTGATGAATACATGCCGTGTCTGCGCTAGGCATTTAGGTTTGCAGACTGGGTGAGTGTTTGTGATAGTGGAAACTGTGATTAAAAACAAACAAACAGCTGATTGTGAATACAGGAAGCAGTGTGTGTGTGTGTGTGTGTGTGTGTGTGTGTGTGTGTGTGTGTGTGTGTGTGTGTGAACTGTGATTGGATTAACGGTCATGTATTTAGGCCGCTTTTTGACCGCAGAAAATTTTCTCTGGAACTAGGAACCTAGTAGCCTGGCTCCGCCCTCCTACGTACTTCTGCTTGAAAACTAAAAGTTTCCTTCAGTACTATTCGGCGGTCCAATCAGCGAACAGAGGGAGTGGCTGAGAACGATGACGTTGAGGACACGCGCTAGAAAGATGCGAGCGAAGCCATTCGGTCCGTTGTGGCAACGCTGCCAAAAATCCAGAAGTTAAAGACCGAGCAAGAACAATATTTGCTGAGTTGTGTTGGTGGCCATGATGTTGTGGCCCTCCTCTCCACGGGGTTCGGGAAAAGTTAGATTTTCCAGCTCGCAGTTAGTCAGTTAGTGGTGAAGGAGTTGGCTAAGGCTAACGCTAGCGATGCTAATGTCAAATATAAGCCGATAGTTGTTGTCGGTCTACCCTCTTGTTGCACATGCGCATGACATACGTCACGACCAAACGTTAGTTATTGGTTATGGCAGATCCAGAGTGGCTCTGGGCAGATCCAATAGTTTTAAACTTCAACAGAGTACCTGCCTTCAAGGAAGTTAACGCTCGTCAATGGAGAGTAGGGCTGGGCAATATATCGATATTATATCGATATCGTGATAGGAGACTAGCTATTGTCTTAGATTTTGGAAATCGTAATATCGTAAATGGCTTAAGTGTTGTCTTTTCCTGGTTTTAAAGGCTGCATTAAAGTAAAGTGATGTCATTTTCTGTGTTACCAGACTGTTCTAGCTCTTCTATTATTTTTACCTTTACCCACTTAGTCATTATATCCACATTACTGAAGATTATTTCTCTTAAATCTCATTGTGAAGATATTTTTTATAAGCACCAATTGTCAACCCTATAATATCGGCACAATATGGACATCGAGACAAGAATAGGGACAAGAATATTGTGATATCTGATTTTCTCCATATTGCCAAATGTACGAGAGTCTGGTAGGACCAGGCTAGGAACCTAGGAGAGGGAAGTACTTTCTGAAAGTACAGGAACCTTCGGGGTGGGGTTTGCAGGGATGACTGACACTGACTGGTCAAACACACACACAGCCCGGCTACTTCAACTCGCCTACAGCTTTATTCATAAAACAAGCAAGTACTCTTCTGTTGATTTATGACAATTTTAGGACGAGGGGAGAACATTTATCTTTGTTTAAAACATTACAAATAAAGTTAGGCTTTGCTGTCGGCTTCCCCACAAGGAGCTGTGAATGAGAGAAATAAAACTTTATTTTCTGATTGTTCCACAGCGGTTCAATCTAAAGGAAAATAAGTAACCATCAAACACTCAACAGATGATTAATTGTGGAGACAGACGCTTTTAGTTTCATTCTTCTCTGTATTTCATTCATACCTGTGCACCAATAAACAAGGAAGTAGGCTACTCTAGTATTGATTTATGGCCCTCTTGTCAGAGGCAAACATGTTGCACCTTAGGTTGTGCTATTGTCAGGGGTCCTTGTTGCTGATCAATCACACAGTTTCTGCTGGCCATAATGTCGGCACTGTTTTTGCTGTGATATGTGATCTGTTGAAATTTGTAATCCATACATTCTTTGTCTTTCAGGCTGACAATCTGCTGACGTGAATTTCCCGACCATCTTCTCACCACTTGCTCCCGGAGAAGAGCTTCAGCTGTGAGTACACTTTCATAGTGCTTGGGTGGGAATACTGTGGTCAGAGCCTTGTTGCTGACAAAGCAAGAAGAGATTAGTTTTCTATGTATCAGAGCTATTTGCTGAAAACATCACAGTAAGTCTGCAGTACAGTACATTGGTCAGTATTAAAGATAGGCCTAATCCTTTCTAGCACTTGACCACTTTCAGATTGCTTATACGATAAACGTGATTGCGAGCATGCCCTTGCAGCCCTAATATAGATATTGATATAGATATAGATACAAGTGGTTAACAGGAAGTGGTAGGTGTATGATGTGTTTGGGGTCTATCAGGGTTAAAGGTGCTGTAGGTAGGATTGTGAAGATGCAGGACATCGACAATTCTCAGTCCCTCCCCCCTTTCAGGTAAAGCCCAAAACGGTCTCCTAAGCCCCTCCCCCCAAAAGGGAGAATGAATGTGTGTGCTTGAGCAGTGATTAACATGCAGTTAGACACCCCCCCCCCCCTTGCCCTGATTGGTGCATCTGAACAGGGAGCTGTGGATTTTTGCAAATCGCACTACAGGCTGGAGGTGGTGCCAGAGGAGCCAGATTCTTTTTTTTTAATTACCTGCTTAATGTAGTTCTACTCGAACATAGGGTCAGTTTCAGCAAATATGACAGAAAGTTAGTTTTAGAAGTCTTACCTACTGCACTTTTAAAAGGCCCAACCAGTCACTCCACAGCAGCATATACCGTACGGTAGCCACCCTGTGTGTGAAGGAGGCGGTGAATCACATCAGTTTGCTCACAATAACCTCAGGGGCACAGTCCAAAACTGCACACTGATTCATTTCTGTCTCAACTGTCATCTGAAGGATTCATGTTGAGCCATGTAGACATTGAGGATGCCAATTGGTGACACTCACCAAAAGGCCCCCTCTGTGCCCCAAATCCTGAAGACTCTGCCAAGCCTTCAGTTACCTCCTTAGTCTCCAAGTCATTTGTTATAAATCACGCTGGCAATAGACAGTTTTGTCTTGTGTAAGTGCTGACACAGACCGTACTCATACAATACCTCAATGGGCGTTAAATTGGGTGACTTGAATAGTATGGGGCAATTATTATATGTGTGTGTGGGTGTTTGAATTTGACAGAATGGCACTCCCTCAATTATTAGGCTTTCTCAGCAGCTCCAATCAAACAGTGACTCATCCAGAGTCAAAGTTGCCATGTGTCCTGACCCACCAATTATTTCTCATTTCTTTCTTTTTCTAACAAACACATGGTGTGACAGCAGAACCAACCTAAAATGGTCTTGTGACATGTAGCCCAGTGGCAATAGGTTCACAGTCTGGCCTCTCTTTCTGTCTGTACAGTAGGGCAGTGGGTTGCCATCATGTGGCCTCAACACTGACGTCATCTTTCAGCTGGCACAAATTGGTGTGTTGTTTCTCTCCCTCCTCAACAAACTCCTCTCAGCCTTCACCCGTCTCTCTGCTGGAATCTGCTTTTCTGCACTGAATGCAAATACAAACAGCAGAGTTTCCATGGTGTTTCGCTTTTTTAATTAGTTTTTGACAAGAAATCCAAGTCGACATTTGTTTTGCATTTTTTTTTCAGTCATAGAGCTAATGTGGCTTTGGGGTGAGTGTTTAAAAACATGTTAAACTGTTGAATGATGTTTGATAGATGTCAACTCAGATTGCACGGTAGAAGAAATTATGTTTACGTTTACATCCTGAGAGTTAAATGAACATTGACGGTTTTGCTTTATGGTAACACTTTATTTTAACTGAGAAATTAAAATAGTAGCAGATTAATTTCCTGTTGATCAACTAATCAATCAGTAAAAAAAAAAAAAAGTTTTAGCTCTACTTGAATGGAAAGGAGCTTTGGTGAACTCATATTTCTCATGTTTGTAATCTTCTGTGCCGTAGATGTACTGTAATAATTCCAATAAGCTAGAATGTATATATTATTCTATGGTTATTATTGCAAGTCTGACATCTGCATATAGTGCATCAACTGCTTTGTGTGTAGTACATGCCCACACAAACAGTGTGGGAAGGTGGGATAAGATTAGAAAAGAACTTTTCTAAATATTGATTGGTTTCATATTCTGTGCTGTATGAACCAAATTAAGATGCTGTGTCTAAGAGGGTTGTCACCGCACATAGGACTTACACACTTTAAGCACAAAGTGTCTGAAAGTAAATACAAACTGACAAAAAACACCCAGTTAGAGTGTTTTTGTTGTAGCTAGGAGTCTGTGAATGTCCCTTGCTCGTATAGTATAGTAACAGCCCAGCAGCTCAGCTTTGATGTAATGTTTGTTTGTATATCATTAATTGTACATGTAGATATTCCAGAAATATGAAACATGCAGTGTCAATGTAAAGTCTGTTCATCCCTGGGTCACCACATACAGTATATGTTAGAGCTGGGCAATATATCGATATTATATCGATATCGTTATATGAGACTAGATATCGTCTTAGATTTTGGATATCGTAATATCGTAATATGGCATAAGTGTTGTCTTTTCCTGGTTTTAAAGGCTGCATTACAGTAAAGTGATGTCATTTTCTGAACTTACCAGACTGTTGTAACTGTTCTATTATTTGCCTTTACCCACTTAGCCATTATATTCACATTACTGATGATTATTTATCACAAACCTCATTGTGTAAATATTTTGTGAAAGCACCAATAGTCAACACTACAATTTCGTTGTGGTATCGATATCGAGGTATTTGGCCAAAAATATTGTGATATTTCATTTTCTCCATATCGCCCAGCCCTAGTATATGTCATTATATCAAATTCAGTTGGTAATCTGCATAGCTGCAATTAAATTGTAATATATTTCCAGCCGTAGTCACAAAATAGTCCAGGAGGAATGCAGTGTGGTTGCAGGTGTGATTTGCATTATGAGCTATAATAAATTAGCATGTAGCCTTCTGGCCATTCATCTACCATTTGCCTTCTGTTGTCTGCAGCTACTACATCTACCATAACTTTTTCATAGAGCATAGTACAAAACAAATGAAACAAAAGGCAGCACACGCCACAGTATCATGGTAAATGGGACTAATGACAGCAATACAACATGCCACCTGTGTTGTTATACTGTAAGTACCTTGTGACTGTGTAATCAAAAGAAGATTGTGAGTTTGAAGACTTTGTGTGTCAGGCAACTCAATCTGTGACCTGGGGGCCAAAAGAGAGCAGGCCTACCTTATTCTACTTTTTCTTCTATTTGCTTCGAGGAGTTGTCAACAGTAATTTTTTCAACCTTCAGCTTAATTTATAAAAGATTAGTAATGACAAACAATACGATTTTGAAATGCTTTCTAAAGGCAACATCAGCAAACTAAACCCAAGGCTTTTTTTTTTTTAAGATGATTTGACTTTGGAGAAGAGACAATGTATCAAAATAGATTTGTGGACACTGAACAGTGACAGTTTTTAAATTGGTATAGATGAGTGATGTCCCATCAGTAGTGCTATCAGTGGACATCAGTGTTAAAATTGCAGTTTTCAAGGTGTGAATAAAGCGGGTGTGGTGTTGTTTTGATTGAATGAATGTGGGCAGGCCCAAAAGACAAAGAGGACCTGCCACAGTTGTGTCAGAAGCTTTCGTGTCTTGTGACCAGTGCTGCTTACTTCTCCATTTAGTGCTCGCAATTTGACAAGTGAGTATTTGGAGAATTAATGGAATACAGGCTTGTTTTCCACTGAATTGATCAAAGTTGGGTAAGTAAAGTAAATTTGCTTCATAAGTTCATAGTATTGTACAGTATGTTCTTTGATTTTTGTTCTTAATGTTTCCTTCAGTCAACAGTAATTCTGACTTATCTGGATTTTAATGAGTTACTACTATAAAGTTAATTCATCATGGTTGTGGCACACAGATGGCTTTGAAAGCTCTCATTGTTGGACTACAGAGTAAGAGAATGTAATATTAACGGAGTTCCACGCATGATTTCTTGAGCCTCCTTTGTTTTGGCGCAACAAAAGCTACCTTTGTGTGGGTGTCCCAGTCATTTTAAATGTATGACAGCGACCGAGTCGCCTCCACATCTGTCTATTGTGCACAGACGCTGTGTGACGTAGATTGACTGGTCAGATGGGCAAGATTTCTCACTGGTGACATGCAGCCCTGCTAACTTCTAATGTACAATATGTGACAGAAGTGCAAACTATCCACTTGTCCATCCATTCTCTATAAAAACTTATTCTTGTTCAGGGCCAATGAGGGGCTGATGTCTTCCAGCATACACAGGACAAAAAAGATCTGAACAGGTCACTTGTCTGTCACATCCACAAGCCCATTTACACTCAAATTCTCACCTGCAGCTCATTGGGAGTAGTCACTTAATGTACACGTCTTTGAACTTTGGTAGGAAATCATAGCACTAGTAGGAAACACCCTACACACAAAACTACTTAACACACTAACTACTTAGCTATTTTGAAGGGATGGTTCAGATTTATTTAAGTGGGTTGTATGAGCTAATTATACATAGTCAGTGTATTACTGACTTACTACAGTAGATGGCGGTTGGCACGCCCCAGCTTTGAGAAGCAGGCAGGAGTCTTGAAGCTAAGCAATGTACTGCTGTGGACGGGGCAGCAGCAAAACATATTTTTTCCACCTACAAAAATTAATATCGGTTTAAGTGTACACTATATTTTCACTACTTTAAGTTGCCGTCACACAGCCCTGATTAATTACTTACCCACTGCTAGTACCAGCTCTACTCTACTTGGCTCAACTCGACCCGTCCTCCATTTTCCATTGCAGATTTAGTACCGCCTCATACTTGAGGTGAGCCTGGCTGGTTGTCATAGCGACCTGACGCGACATACACACAGAACATCGAAGGTGTGTTGTTTTTGACTCTTGGCATGTGGCTGTTGCCACAGCCAGAAGACAATTTTTGTTTCAAAAGAAGCTGGAGACGGCAAAAAAAACCACTGTCTGTCTTTAGCAATGATGACATAGTGATTAATGACGATTCTCTCTGACCAATCACTAGTCTGCAGGTTTTCACGTCACCTTTTGGTATCGCCTCAGCTCGCTTGGAACCTCGATGGAGGTGATACTAAAAGAAAATACCTGTTAGCAGGTACCAGGGATGATTTTTTTATGAAAAACCAACAAAGGCGAGTAGAGTCGAGTCGAGCAGATAATGTAAATTAATGGAAAAAAGCCAAAAGTTTACACGGTAACTGGCGCCCTTCTATGCTCTTGTCAAAGCCACCAGACTCCATTGACAAAAACAGTAATTTGACCTTGCAGAACACAGTTGCGGCAAGGTAAAGCTGCAGAGCCTTTTCTCTCCTGTGTGCCCAGAGACAACATACTTAACTCATACTTTAAGCAGTCATGTTTAATGGAAGAAATAATAGCTTTAAAGAAAAGTACATCCATGGCCTTTGCTTTGTCCTTGAGTTGATGGTGTACTCCCAGCACAATGTTCCCTTGTGTTCTCTTTAAAATCCAAGTCAAATCCTTACAATCTGGATCTCGAGTGCTGCCTCATGGCTTTGCACTCTGTTGGCCGCTTCACATCAACAATCAATTATTTGTAGAGGTACAAGCAGCCACCTTAGGGATGACATATTGCTTGGGTTACAGGGATAAGAGTTTACTTGAAGTTTGTTTCTCTAGGTGAAGCAGTGCATTTTCTAGTCCAGTGTATTTTGTCAATGATCTTTTTTGATTTAAGTGGTCTCGTCGGTTTTAGGGTTTAATGCTCTTCAGAGTCTCAGGCTCATTATGACAGTGGATATATTCACAGAGCCCTGACCTTTTCACTGAAGTGCTGATGGCACTACTGGGAAGATAGTTTTTTCATGTATGCAGCTGCAGGTTTCTTGTAGATAATGTGTTTCAAAAGTGATCACTGATGTGTCCTTTCAAAGTGCTCAACTATCTGCTGTCAGTCTTCCCTAAAAAAATATATATTCCAGACGTTGTGTTTGAAATGTACTATGTTTACAGAGAAGATTATCTAAAATGAGGCAAACCATTGACAGTTGTAGTAGTATCAGTAAGCCTATAAGTATCAGTACTACGTATAGCCAGGCAGTGTGCTACAAATGTAGAGATTCACAAAATAGTGGTACTGAAATTATTCGGTTATTAATTGATTTGTCAATTGAAAGAAAATAATAATCCGTTAATCGTTTAATTCATTAAAGGCTGACCACTCCCCTAACTGCTCATTACGAAATATAACATAGCTACACAGTGGTATGGTGTACATTGTGAAAGTGCTCTTTAGTGTATCAGATGGCCTAAGATACACTGACTTTTCTGCACCTTTCCCCTGATGATTTACGCTAATAGCCTTAAAGCTTGAAAACCAGTGTAGGATCACACCTATCATTTCTGGATTGACATGACATAATTTGACATAACCTTTTACTGTCTGCTTGTTTAGTTAAGTATCTCTCAGACCTGGGGTCCATTCATCTAGTGTTATTTTTAACAGCTTGACCTTTATGGAAGGACACAGGACAAATGTTTTTCTGGAGTCTGTACTGATAATAATACTGTATGTTAATGATCATAGTTTAAGCACATATTTGACTGAATAAGTGGTTTTATTCCATTTAATCTGAACATTTTTTGCCTCACTAGCAAGGTGGTTTTATTGATGGCAATGCTATTAATAATAAACTATTGAGTAATGCTAATTAGCAACATGCTAAACTACGATGGTGAAGATGGTAAACATACCTGCTAAACATGCCAGACATGTTAACATTGTAATTGTGAGCATGTTAGCTTGCTGATATTAGCATTTAGCTATGGTAAAAGCACCAAAAGTGCGGCCTCAGACTCTCTTGAATAAAAATGATTATTATGGGGGTTGTTAAGGTAATTTCCTGCAATTAAAGTACATGTTAGAAATATGAATAGTTTAGAGTATGGCAGTACTAGGGCACATACATTACTTTGGGAACTACTTGGACTGATACTCATATCAAAACTTTTTTAAACTTATTTTAAATGTCTTTTATTTGAATTAATTGTGGCTGCACAATTGTTGGAATTGTTAGTTATTCCTAGATTTATTTTTTCATGTTCTTTCTTTATGACTGACGGTTAAAGTAGATAATACATGAAAGTTATATGGCAGTCATTCTCTGTATGTATTTGATTATGTGTTACAAAGGATTTAACCTGAGCCAGGCCATACAACAATGATAGCAATCATATCACATCCATACAGGGTTAGTAGTATACAGCTGTTAAAAAGACACAGAACCTCTGCTCTGCCTAGGTTGCAAAATGTAAATAAATATATTTATTCAGGCCTTTTTATTGGGCATCATCCTCGCATTAATGGTGTATTGTCAAAAAAGACTTGACTTGAAGTCTAAATAAACGCTTCAGGTCACGTTTACGCCCGTAAGACGGGACTGCAACGCTAGCCTGACAGAGCATGTGCAGAAAGCTGTAAATATTAAAACAAAAGCATATTTGTTGCGGGAAACATGCAAGTGAAAAACACATCTGAAACATTTGTGGTCAAGACACTGGTTAGTTCAAGTTCTTGAAAAAACAATACTAGCATTACAATTCATATGTGTATTACATAAAAACGTTGGTTGGACTTCCCTGGCAGGTGTCACTGGTATTGTTTGTCTTTAAAGCCCCCATTAGTACGCTAACTCCTTCATATCACAATGATGCTGGACTGGAACTTAGGATCTTATCTAACATGCTGTCACGACTGACTTACACTTATGATACCACTAACATATTCTGCATTTTGAAAGTCAGCCTTTTCACTCAGTGCTCCCAGCTCATTGAATGACCTATACACCTTGCCTTGAGGATCAGTACTCTCACCTATGGACAGTTCAGGGCCATGATCACGGGCCACTGTGTGGCAGTGTGTAATTGGTTTAACTGATTTTATTGTTTTCATCTGTTTCTATCCTTGTTTTATCCCTGTGCACAATTGTCTAACTGATTTCTTTGTTTCTGTTTATATTACTGTAAACTCAGCATCGTAAATGTGGGCCTGCCCTCGATGATCTATCTGAGATATAAATAAAGGTTGAATGAATAATACATAATTAAGTCTTTAAATAGATTAATGATTCTACGTTAAATGTTTCTATAGATAGTTTTTTTTTCTTCTGTTTATGGTCACAATAACCACCACGGCCTTACCATCTACTTAAAACCTCTGTACCATGAAGTATGCAGAATCTGAACGTGAAACCTACAATGGACTTATCTATGCAAACTCATACATTATTGAGAACTTTTCTCTCATGCTGAGATTTGAACCAGCAGCTGAATCTTACAGATGCTCAAAACACTAATCCCTTTGGTATCTGCTGTCATTTTACCTCTCATAAAACTTTTTTTCAAATAAAAAAACCAAGGACAACAGGAAGCCACAATGAAGAAGTTGTTTGTAAAGCTACAAACAAGATTGGGTTGTTTGTGCAGCTGAGAAATTCTCTTTTCATGCAACTTGACTTGGCAGCTTCTGGAAAGCACCAACAACAGCCTCCCTCACCAGCAGTCCGACACTGACTTTAACACAAGAGCACAGTGCCTGTTAAATAAGTGGTGATGTGAGGTGGAACATGGGGGTGGAAGGTGATCAATAGTGACATGGAAAATATCGATTCATTTTTGTCACAAAGATTAGTCACTCATGTCTGCCTTTTGGTGGTGTTCTACCAGCTGGTGTCTTTCTATTATTGATGAGTGTACAGTCACTGCATTCCAAACAGGCTGAAAGATGGGACTGGACTAACAGACCTTCAGGCACACACACCATGCACCCTATCACATAACAACCTTTTTTCACAGAACCATTATCACAGAGTGTATTTTATGCATTAATACATACCAGGGTTAAAGTTACCGGTACATTGTTTTTGTAAGTTTTTTTTAGCACATTTACTACAAATTGCATATATTTAAAGCTTTAGTGCGTAACTTTTTGATATTAATGAACGTCCGTTAGATTTAAGCCATTGCCAAATGAGTTGCTACAAAGCTAATTAAGACTATCAGCTCCACACAATTCTCTCTGTATTTCTCAGTATGTCTATGTTCAGAAGATTGTCGTTCGGCGTCTTTCCCGTGCAGAAACTTGAGTGAAGATAATTATATCTTCTGACGAGTCCTTTAAGTTTTTTTTAATCTGGCTACAAGCAACTGCGTGGAGGAGGGGTAGGGGCGGTGCGATCACGGAAGGCTTGTTTCATGTGGATGCGCCGACAGTTTTGTTGTCATTACTTAGAATTCCTCATGGAGGAGACAGAAACTACGCACTATAGCTTTAACATTACACGTAGCCACAAAGCTGAACCTCAATTAGTTTTGTACCAACCAAACTGTGTGTGAATCACAGAGTATTAAATACTGAAAGCTGACATAAAATGTCTAGTCCTAATTTGTAAGATTTATTATCCTACTAATTTATTTCTTTAGGCAACATTTTTGTACAGCTGCTTTTTTATTTAACATTTAAGAAGTTTGGCTTATTTTTTAAATGGAAAAAAAGGTTTTGTAGACACAAGACAGAGTTTACAGCCATACTAAGTCTCTGTTGGAGTGGTGCTTTAAATTAAATACTGATGCCAGCATGCTAACATGCTCACTTTTTTATTGCTACAGCCCAATCATACAGTTCTGTTTTATACCTTTTACTGTGTTTTTTCTGCCTTCACTGTATATTTCCATTTACTACAGTATGAATGTCTTATTGTACAAACTTGTAACTGCTGAGATAGGTAATCCATTACAGTTCATATAATGTCTGCTTTTTAGTCAAAGTTGTGTATTGCAGTCCGTAACGCAACACAGTGTATAGAGACTTGTCAACGTTCTGGACACAGAATTGCATTACCAAGTCAAAGCAACTCTGACACTAATTTCAGACTTGATGTCCACTGTGAGGGAGGCAGGCAGTATAACTTTTGGAACTGGCTACTTTATCATTGCTCTCCCCTTCTGTCTGCCTCCCATGTGCAGGCGTACTGGTGAGGCTGCCCAGAGCAGGAGAAGCAGAAAAGAGCTGCGTTTTTGGAGAGAGGATCAGAGACGCGGAGAGAGAGAGAGTGAGTCTGGCTAAACATCCCAGCAGGATGAAGAAAAGCAGGAGTGCACAGGGGCTTACACCAGGCGATGTAAGTATTGCTCATCCCAACCATCCATTTGTGCAACTGTGAATCCATCCATGCATTCAGTACACATCCACTCGTGATTTCATTTTATCTGAAATTCCGCATCTTGCCTCTAAAGTTTACAGCCTAATTCTGCAGTTTGCACAGTTGCTATAAATTGTGTAATGTTTCTTCCCAAACAAAGATACACTGAGCTCTAGTGAGAATACACTAAGGCAGCAAGGTGCAGTATGTTTGTGCGGTGGTCGGTGACTCATAAACAGATGACTGTACTGTACACAACAGACCGCTATCCAGCAGGACATGCTGCAGAGAGCGAGATTGGTGTGTGTGTGTGTGTGTGTGTGTGTGTGTGTGTGTGTGTGTGTGTGTGTGTTAGTGTGTGTGTGTGTGTGTGTGTGTGTGTGTGTGTGTGTGTGTGTGTGTGTGTGTGTGTGTTTTGGAACAGAGACTTGGGGGTGAAGGCCAGTGTGTTGTGTGTGTCTGTGCGTGAGAGAGAGAGAGAGTTAGGAAGATGATAGAGACAGAGAGTTGAGGAGTGATGCAGCATTGACACGGAGGCAGAGGGGGAGGAGGAGGAGGAGGAAAGGTGTTAAAAGACAGCTCACACCAGGAGACATTTAGGGCATGGACTGAGTGGAAACATGAGGAGGAAGGACAGAAATCCGACAGAGAGGCCCATCTGTTTATCCTCCACGCCACTGGTGTTTATGACTGGGCAGGCAGGCCAGATCATTTACGTTGACATTGTCCAACAGGAGCTCCGAGGCCAAGCTGCATCCTGGATGATGAAAGTTTTCCTGCTGTGACTGGCCTCCATCACCCTCCAACCCCCCCTAGAATTCCGGACTGGCTAGTTACTGAATATTTATCATAATAAAAATATAGGAAAACGCATCTAATGGTGTTAATTTGTTCACTGCTAATAGAGAAAATACACCACTTAATCCAGTATAATGTCTATTAATGTCAGGAATTATCAATGGTAATATTTACTTTCATACTAGCAGTAATTTAGGTAATGGCAGACACATTTTTCAAAAGGCCAGCACCTAAATGCTTATTCAATCTACTGGGTATGTATGTGCAGGCTTCTTCAAGAGTGTATGGCTGCAGCCTGGAGACCTCTGTCTCATGCTACGATGACTTTACAATTTTCTTTTTTTTTATTAATGCTTTATTTGCAAATTCATAATAAGCATAACATCAAAACGTATGCCAGGTGAAAAAGATTTAGCTCAACAATGAAGCCACCCACATGTAATACTAAAAATAATACACATTTACAATTATACAATATGAGAACACAGAAGGCAGGCTACAATAAAAAATGTTGTCATGCCTCCCATTAGAAGGGGATCTGTACGGTGGCCTACACGGGCAAACGCCCTGCAACTTCACAAAACACATGGAAATTAAGAAAACAACTTCATTCATTTGAAATTAAGAAAAACAAATACACACAACACATTCATTTGACAACAAATACATGCGCTGCAAATACATTCACAACCAAATACAAAACAGCGCTGCAAATACACAAACACAACACAACACAACCAAATAAAAACACAAGCACAAACCCGCAAACAAATGCAACAAAAAAAACTGCAAGATTACACAATGGAAGTTCTCCAGACCTCAAGGAGCAGCTAGGTGGAACAACCCAAATACACAAACGTTTGTTTGTTTAATTTCTCGTTTGGTGGGTGTGTCTCGCTCAGGTCACAGGTGATACTCAATCAGCAGAGACGCTGTAAACTCGTGGTCAAAACTTTAAAAAGCGTTAACGTTGACCTTTGTTTATGCCTCCTCACTGAAGTGTCAATAATTTGTGATTGTACAACAAAATAAGTGATCAATCTGCATTCCTATTGTGGAGCAATTCGCTCTTGAAATACAAAAAACAGACAGGATTTATAGTCCCTCCCTGTTTAGTAAACCAGCCAGTTTCATTAGCATGATTGCCATAAGCCTACTGTTTAGTTCAAAAACATCCAAAACACCAAAGGAAGAAGAGCGGACCAGACGCAAGCTTTTATTTTGAAAAGTCGAAGCTCGGGCACGGCACCAGCCAGGCAACAAGAAAAATTAGGGTTATAATAAAATATTGGTTAACATCCTTCTTTCTGAAATCATAAAAACAAAGTAAAAATTGAAGGGACCATTTAAAACTGCATCAGTTGTCAAATGAATGAAGTTGTTTTCTTAATTTGCATGTGTTTTGTGAAGTTGCAGGCTGCAGCCATACCCGACTCGGCTTCTTTATAGTTTTTAATATTTCTGTATTTCAGTGTACTGAAATATATAGTAATACTACTTTCAATAGCTGTAATGCTCCTCAATAGCTCCTGTAGAGTATTTCCCAAACCTAAAGATATATGAGAGGCACTGTAATAGCACCAGGGAAAAACAGTACCAATTTATATGTCAGTGTTTTTTGTTGTTGTTGTTTATTTGGTTTATTGACAAACAGGATTGGGACTAATGTGTCTCAGTAACTCTGTTACTTTTGGCAGTAACTAGTACTCTAAAGCATTCTTTTTTTAAATTAAGTAACTAAATTACCGTTACTGAAAAAGACTTGTTCGTTATTATCCCTGCCATCCGCCATGTGTAAGCGTGGAGGGAATCATGCATTCTTGTGTGTATCTGTCCTGTGGCGCTCTCGTGCGTGTGTGTGTGTGTGTGTGTGAGAGAGAGAGAGACAGAGTGAGGGGAAGAGAGGGTGGACTATTGCACAAAATGTTTCTGTAAGTTATGAATAACTTACTCGGAATGCTGCTGTTTCACTTTTTGACCCGCCCGCCTGAACTCCTGGCCAACCCGCGGGTTGTGGGTCGATGCCATCAGCCTAATATTTTTTGTGCACATTTTTGTAAGCTCAAGGACCTCTCATGGTTGCAGTAATTCACACACACACACACAAAAACAATTGCTCTGTTTTATACCGTCATCAAGTGCAAAATGTACAGAGGCATTCAGCATTAATTCCTGTTGGCAACATCGCCCTGTCATATTGACCAAAAAGTTGCCGAGTGTATCGCCAGTGGTGAGTTAACTGACAAAGGCATTTCAGCAGCTGGCATTATTAAATGTTTTAAATGACCACCGCAACCACAAGAGATCCTTGAGCATACAGTCATAAATGTGCACAAAAAATATTAGGCTGATGCGTACAGTAGTATTCAAGATTAGCTGTGGACAGTGAGAGACAAAGGTACACACACACACGACCAAACGCATGATGAGATGATAATAATAACAACAATACTGAAATGAAAGCTAAAGCCACATTGCCAATGGCAGCATAGTTACTGAAAACAATTAAGGACTGGACATATTTCTATCATTGCCCTTGGTGTTTACACAGTTCATTAACATGCATTCAGTGTGTGACATTAAGATGTTACACACAAGCAGACAATCAAAAACTTATCAAAAATCATATAAAATGACAATGCTAATGTAACATAGTTCAAGATGCAAATATCATTGAATTAGTAGTTAAATTATATGTATGTATTTCATCGTGGTTATACAGTAGAAGCTCATTTTCAAGTCATTTTTCTTCATTTCACAGAAAAGTGAAATGTGATTCTGTATAAATATCTGCCATTCTACACCTCAACACCCTCGAGTGTCAATCTGCCGCCTTCCATTCTGATTCCATACTTCCTTAATAATTAAAGTAGTCTCTCTTTTTGTCTCTTTGGCTCCTAGATAAAAAAAAAATCAGGCACTTCATCAGGTCATGCTGTTAGAACTTCACTCCTAAAGCTGTCTCATTTATACCACCTTGTTCAAAAAGGCTTTTTGGAAGCATCCCAGAGAACAGTGGAGTTGTTTGGACTCTGCAGCCAAGAAAGGCCTTTCATCTTCATCGAGAAAACACCCACTCCACCTCTGTTTGACACTGGCGATACACTCCCTCTGTTTCAGACTCATTGTTTTACCTTTCATCTCAGTTCCTGTCCTTTTATTACCATGTTCAGGCACATATGATATATCCAGCTTTCTAAATTTACTGTTGTTTTGAATTCTGAAATTCTCAACATCCTTATCCTACTCCCGGCTTATATACACTCAAAGTGAATTAGCAGTATTTCCACTTCCAAGTGCCATTTCGACCACAGATGTGGGATCAATAAAGAACTGAAATGACATGCCCAAATGTGAGAGGTGCGATCAATACACAATTGATACATGATTTGGCAGTAAACCAGCAATGGCACTGTGACATATTGACAAGATTTAGATGTCTGATTATAACGTTTGTTTGACAAGAGTGATTGTGTAAGTGGAAATGGCTCCAGATCAGAGTCGTCGGAACAGAGTAATGTTTTGCCAGATTTAATTTTCACCCTTTTTTCCCAGGACAGGAAGAATCTATCTTAAAAAGACAGGCACAATATATCAGACAAATTGCATTTCCTAGAAGGAGCAGGGGAGCCAGCAGAGCTTTATTAATGGACAATCAGAAAGAAAGGCAGACACACGCCTGTCTGTGGTTTCTAACTGTCTCAAGCGTCCGATCTGTCTTCCCCTCTTATTCAAAAACTTTCCCTATTCACCAGTTTGCTGTCTATTTCATGTTTTCGTTTTTGCTTCCCAAATGGAGTGTCCTTGCCATTACTGTCCGTCACTTTCACTGGAAAGAGAAGGTGGGATGACTTCCTCTTTCCATCTGTTGTTTTTATTTCTTAGGTCACTGTTGGCTCTCATCATGTGACATCACTCTATCTACCTTACTTCTCTCATTAATTAGAATTTTAGCATTTTTCCTTTTGACCTTCATCTCTCACAGGACTCAGTCATTTCCAAATCTCAGAGAGGATCACTCTGTCCTCTTTGAAGAGCCAATTTGGACTTGGAACATACTTTTCTTGATGCAATAAAGAGGACATTTTGGGAGCAGAATCAGTGCTGTCAACCCCTTGGGAGATGTAATTTACGGTCACAGTGTTTTGGATGCATCACCTCAACAAGACAGATGTTCATGTGCTTTCACAGTGGTCCTTTTGACTTGTTACCAAGCTTAGGTATATGCTACTATTCCTTATTTTTTATTTTTAGCAGCTGTTTGATTACTAGAGCTGAAGCAATTGGTTGTTTAATTAATGAATAAAAAAAAAAACAGAATCAAAACAATCAGCTTTTCAAATGTAAGGCTTTGCTGGTTTTTTTCAGTCTTCTATGATAGTAAATTGAATACCTTTAGGTTTTGGACTGCTGATCTGACAAAACAAGACATTTGAAGACATCACCTTGGGCTTAAGGAAATAGTAATTTGAAAAGCTACTCCGAAAAGCAATCTATAATGAAAATAATTATTAACCTTGGTACCTACTAGAGCTAGACCAATTAATCGGCCAGGACCAATATATCAAATTGCAGATATATAAGTACGGGTGTATTATAAGTAACAGTAATAAGGAATTGCTGTACAGAGCATCATTACATAGTTTGTCCAGTAGAGAGCACTGATACGTTAATTTTTCAATGTTTAAAAAAAATAACTATCGGCCGATATATTTTTTATTTTTTTTTTGAACTTATAAGTAAGCATATTAGCAATGGTCTCAAAAATCCAGTCTCGGTCGGGCTATAGTATCTACGTACAACAAGTAACTGCATTTAGGTTAATACTGTCAATCAAGAGAATAACTAGTTTGACCTTTTTCTTTCACACTCGTCTTCATCATCTCCTGCGCCACATACAAAAATGGACCAATGTTTTCTTGTTTGCCAAAGTCATGTTCAAGGAATTCCTCGACTCTATCATTCCACCACACCCTCCCCTCCCCCGGCATCATCGTGCCGCCTCATCTCCCTTGTTTATTTAAAACCTGTCGCCAAGATTCATTTACACTTTCGCGCAGTGAACATAAAGTGGAGGGTGATGTATGCAGAATGAGTTCTGGCAGCCTGCCTCTGTTTCCTCAGTGCCCTGGCTTGTTTACAACCCGTCATTACAGTGAAAGCACCCAGGGCTCCTTACCGGAACCTTCACACTCAACCAGACACATAAAACACACAATCTATATTCAGGACTGCTTCATCAAAATGTCAATTGGCAGCTCAAGTGTCAAGGGTCTGGTGTCAAGGCTTTGATCAAACGGTTAATTTGTCTCTGTGTTGTTAAAAGCATAAAACATAAATGCATCCAATATACACTGGGCACTTCAGGGATATGTGCAGGATAGTTTAGTTTGTTAAAACATTTGTACTTTGAGTTGCTGCAGAAAATTTTGGTTTATGTGTGCTGAATTAGTCTCGTAAATCTCTCCTGTTTTACCCCCAAATCCTTTATATTATAAATTACTTCATTCTTGATTTTCCTTTCATTAATTTCCTTTTCATTGCTTTACTTTTTGGCTTTTGCTCTATAGGGTATATATTAAATCGTTATATGAGAATACTTGTTTATGTTTAATCTTGTTGTTTTTGTGCCACTATCATTAGCACAAAAACATTTCACCCATATTTTCTTCATGTTTATTCACCACAAAGCCTACCCAGAGGGAATATTATGAGCCAATTTCATGGAAATCTAACCCATGAAATTGTCATTTTTGTCTTTTATTTTTTTTTCGTACTCAGGAGAATAAGGATCCTCCTGTTGGCCAATTTTCCACAGGCAGCACACTCGGGGTAGAGGTGTGCAAAGTCCACAGGCGGTTTTCTGGCAACCTGCAGCTGCCTCCGTTGTCATGGCGACAGGCGGAAAAGGAGAGGGACAGGGGCAGGCCGCTAACACCTGAAGAAGATCCAGTGACCCGGACCAGACCCACAAGTCTGCCCATCTCCTCTCTGCCCCGCATCGACATCACAGAGGCTGACCCTGACAGGTAAGGATCATCACTGGGATACCATGTTTATGACGCAGTTTTTATATAGAAGAAATGCCACCATGTTATACAGTATATTACTCATATTATGTGTTGTGTGTGGAGAATTATAATAACCACATTCTCCGCTTTTTCTTCTTAGTTTTTAGTTTGTATTTTGTTGTGTGTTGGTAACAGTGGGAGGCTGGTGTTTTCTCCCATCTGCTTTCGACATTAGATTAGCAAATAAAGTAAAGTTGGCCGTGGCATTTATATATATATATATATATATATATATATACAGTATATTATTTTTTTTATTTTGGTTCGCCACAAGGTTTTCAACACCTTGTTTTCTTCTTACTTTTAGTTGTTTCTTACAGTGATAACTGTAATCCTGTGCTCTGGAGAGAAACACAAATTCTAAGGCATCAGATAGTACAAAATAATTTGGCAGTAATTAAATTAAATACACCGTTATTGTTGTGTCTACCTCAGAGGCAGAATACACTGGGCTGCTGTTATATGTATAGAAAAAGAGTTTTTATTATGGCTACTACTTAATTATTGAATGGCAATTTGCCACATACTCCCTTTTCTTTGAACCTCCTGTGACTCACCCCACTAAATTACAGATGATTATGGGCTCTCTTCAGAGATGTATTGTAAGTTGCTTTTATCTCTATAACCGTCATACTCTGCTCTACTGATTCTGAAAAGCATGGGTTGCATTTATCTGGATTAAAGGTCAGGAGCTGGAAAAGTTTTGCTCTGTTATTGCACATCACTGTGGACTCTCCATGACTTTTAGTGTTATTTTCCAGCTGTTGTTGATTAGCCAATCAGCCTGTTGATGATGTTGTTTTGGATTTGCATTTGCATTATAAATATTGCAGGGGGGGGGTGGGGAGATATCTACAAATCCAAATATTTATAAACTCAAGTGTCACATTCTTCTGAGTATTTGAGTGAATATAGTGCAGTATCGTGAATCATTTGATCTCAGGATTATCTTTTCTTCAATATGTTTTTTTGGCACCTTATTACAAAACAACAACTCCTTATTCTTTATCACATTCAAACCAGTGAGAAAGGTTTCTTGAAGGCCGTACTGTAGCTTTTAAACACCAGGAAAGTGCCGGCACTCTTCTTGCCTCAGACTTGGTTGTAAAGCAGCTGCACTAATGGAAGCCAGGGGAGAGAACAGGGAGCTCAGGTCGGACCAGGCAGACTGCAGCGCTGTTGCTGTTAATCCTGGCCAGAAACCGTCGCCACACAGCTCACCGAGATGCTTTCGCAAGCAGGTGGTAAACAAGCATCTCCGTCGATACAGGCGCTTCACTGTAGCAAATACCTGGTAAGAATTTGCTTGGTGTGTGATGTGTGAATGGTAGCGACGGCGATGTGTCAACTCTGTTTATTTATTGTGTTCTTAAAGAGCTGCAGCAGATGCATGGTTATTTATTTATTACAGTAACTCACACAGACCCTTATTTAGCAGTAGTTTATTTCAAGTTGCCAAAAAAATGGCCCTGCTCCAGGGTGAGTTAGAGTTCAGGAGAATATATGTCGTAGGCCTACAGAGTAGTAGTAGCAGTTGTAGTAGAATTACAGTAGTTTGGCAGTTTTGACAAATAAAGACTAAATCTCATCCAGAATCTTGTGCTGCTACAGTTCTACTCTTCTTTATGTGTTGAAATGTGTGAAAGATGATGACATTTTTTCATCTTATCACACGGCTTGGTTGAAAACTTGATTCTGATTGGCCAATCACAGCATTCTGTGGTCTGCTGTTTCTGTATAACAGACCATTGCCATGGATGGAGTTTTGATCATAGACTCTGGCGGGCAATTTTTTATATGAATATTTTTATATATTGTTTTTAAATAATTATTTCTGCTCATACAGAGGTCATACCACATACAGCATTACTTAGCTCCGTGTTTAGCCCACAATGGGGCGACCTGGCTTCCACTGGAGAGCCGTGCTCATCAGTGGTAAAGTTGACCGACCCGACCGGAACGCTGGCGTCATCAGTGGGTTACCTCAGTATGAGTAGCCGTGTAATAAGCCATGTAATAAGCCGTGTAATAAGCGGGATAATGTAGAGCAAGCCAATCATTATTGCAAATTGAACCCCTTCAGGCTGATTAAAGACCCCGTCCTGCATCAGCCTAACAAGGTTCTAATTTGCAATAATGATCTGCTCGCTCTACATTATCCCTTATATTAAATGTGTGTATTGTTGAAACATTAAAACGTACAAGCTGAGCATAGTGCCAAGTGTTTTTCATCTGCTATGTGCTGTGCTGAAGAGAGATGTCTTCTTTGACCTTTGCATGAATAAATGTGCATCATTAGTGCTCATAATTACTTTGTTTGTTCTCTGGATACAGTGTGTGCAGTTTGGGGTTTTTGAAAATATATATTTAGTGGTCTAAGTTAAGAAAGCCAGCCTGTTTCTTTTTTTCTGTTTCCAGTCAGATGCTAATGCGAGGCTCTGGTTCTTCTCAGTCTTCCAAATGTCACACTGTCAGGGGAGGGTTGCTTTCAGCCTATTGAGTCTCTACTGCTAAATAAACTCTACTTATTTGGACGTACAATATATAAACACTGACATTGTGTTGAATTAACACTTATGTTTTCTTATACTTGGATACACTGTCTTCTGACAGAACTAGTCCATTATTTTTATAGGTTACATTTGGTAATTTTGTAAGGATAGCATTCTGACAAAGAAGTCAAATCCTGTCTGTCCTAATTTAAGATATTGTCACTGAAATCTCAAACGCTTAGAGTCAGGCTGTTAAACAGGACAATAAGTGCTTCACATGTTTTTGCCGATCATGTTGGACTGTAATATCTCTCAGCAACATCTTGGGAACCTTGTCCCACACACCTCTACTCTACTAACAGTCTCTCTTCTGACCATCTCAGCCCTCCTCTCCTCTCCCTGTGTTCCTGATAATGCTGTTTTAATTCCTAATAGAGGAAAATAAACCTTGGTGAATTGGCTTCATAGTACATAAAGAGACTTGCAAATGTGAAAAGGTCAGTGTGTTGCCTGAAATGGTCTGTTATTGTGGTGATTCGGATTTTAAGTAGATGTGATGTGACCTGAAAACCATAACCAAGGTAGAAAGGGGCTCTCCGTTGTTCTGTGCAAACAGATATTTTTCCCCCCTGGTAAATATCTACATTACACCATTTGGGCATAAGTGACAGTTTCTAACTTGACAAATAAAAATCTGGATTTTCCACTTTAATACCTCCCTTTTTTTATATAAACTCTCTAGCATATGTTTTTATAGGACATCATAGGTAGACAAGGGAAGGGTGGGTGGGAAGATGACCGCACTGACTAATCTGCAGTGGTATAATATAGAGGGGAAAAGGACAGGCGGTCAGATAAACAGAGCAACTGCGAGAGTTCCAGCCCAGATCTGCCTGTTAGCGTCTGCCAAACCTACGTTATTCCAGCACGTGGCCTGTTACTGCACAGAAAAGGGGTCTGTCTGTCGGTGTGTGTGTGTGTGTGTGTGTGTGTGTGTGTGTGTGTGTGTGTGTTTGAGTGAGCAGCCACAGTATCTGGTTTTTTTGTTGCCTAATGAGAAGGGAGTAGGTGGAAGGGAGAGAAGAATGCTGCGGAGGTCCCCTAGGTGCAGGGTTGGGCACTTTGACTTCAGCGAGGAAGTGGTCAGTAGTGTACACCTCTCGGCTCCCAGGTGATTCTTTAGTCTTTCAAAATATTTCTGTCTTTTTCTCTTTTGAAAATATGTTATTGAGCAACACTGTTAATCTAGACTGTCTACTTGAGTATTTGGAGCCTTTTATGTCTTTCTTTGCTCTTTACATGTGTCTACTGTAGATGTTGTAGAATGAATGCATTATTGGTAGATTGATTGAAATTCAGACTTTACAGTACATTGCCAAAACAAATTGTTTCCAAAAAAAGCAAAAAAATCTGAGTTTTATTTTGATTTATTGTATCAGACTAATGCTGTGATCTTTACCGTTTCTATGATCAGGATCTACAGAAATGTTGCGTTGTTGACATACTGTGGATTCCTGCTTGTGTCAGATTAAGAGACTAGATTGCTGCCGGTAAAGCATGCTGTTAATGTTGTGTGAAGTTGGGATTTGGATGACGCCAAGTGCAACACAGACGTTTATTGCTCTCCCCGTGCGTAATCAGAGTTTGCAGATTTTACATTAATCTGAGCTTTACTGGCAGAGGTGTGGGACTGAGAGCATCTCAGTGGGATATGTGCCTGGTTAATCCCACATGTCGCAGGAATGACAGGCGGGTGGGGGAGGGGAGTGTGGGGGGTGGAGGGGGGTCAATGTAGGGAAAATGATGAAGTGACCTGGACAGACAGTCCATTACAAGATAGATTTTATAGGGGCTGGTTGAGTACTGAGTGTGTTTGTGAAAGCTATAAAATGTTAACTTTTCTACTGCAACTGGACGAAGAAATGAAATGTTACAGTAATGTGTCTTATATCCAAGCTAAACTCAGGACTTAGCAAGAGTGATTTATGATTTGTGGCATCTGTTGGTCCTGCGAGGCATTGATACTTTGACCTTTTAGTCTAAACTCCGGTCCATCTGACCTGATCATCTGGTTACACAATAGCTTGTCCTTTACTCCTGCACCCACTCAATGGGGACAAACCGATTTATATCCGTCTGTGCTGGTGGTTTCGCTGTGGCATCAGCAAACATGCTGGGTAGGTAGACTGTAGATGTTTGCATTTTTTGACACAAATCAAATGGCAGTCGGCTGCTTGTTGATTTGCTTTTGCTCTGAGCATTTCTTCTTTTCTTGATGAATTCATTGTTTGGACTTCCACTTTTTTGTTCTGTTTTCTATTTCTTTTTCTATTGGACCGTATTGGATGTAAATTTTCAAGGTCAGGGACAAGCATTAAACATAAACTATTTGATTATAGGTTGCATTAGACTTTCCATGTTTTTCTTTTCATTCTAGATTTGTCAAGGACTATGTGCAAAAACATTCATCTCAAACAATGAGAGGAGATACTTGTTCCAGATTAAACTACTGTACTTACCATTTGCACTCCCTGACGAGGTAGATAAAGACACTACAATTTACAATAATTCCACTGGATATGGTTGAGTGTATCTGTCACTATAAAACAAAACAAGGCTAAATAAAAAAAAACACACATAATGCTCGACATAACACGATAAGGAGCTAATCTCTCTCTTTGCTTGTTTGCTGCTCTTGAGTGGGGATGAATGGGAGGAGGTGTCATGGACAGTTTTCCAGTTAGACAGTTTACAATAAAACAACCCCTTCTCTCACTGACCAGCAAAACATACTAATTTAATGAGCACAGTAGTTTGGTTTTTAGGCCATGGATGGATAGGTGAGTAATCATTTTAGAGTTTATGCAACCATCTCTTTCCTGGATGGGATTTGTGAAGATATTGCGCAAGCCAGTACTTACTGGCGGCTTATTGAAAGTACTATGACGGTGATTTGATAGTCAGTGTAAATTATTAGATTGATCAGATATAGACTCCATAAAGGTAATGATTAAAAAAAAAAAAACACTCTAGGGGAAAAAACAAGAACCATTCACTGATTTCATTGAATAATATACAGTACATGCTCTCTAAAGACAAAAGGAATATGTTTTTTTCAGCTCCTCTCAAATGTAACTGATTACTGTTTATCTCTTAGCTTTGAAGGGGGAAATGGTCCATCATTGTGCTGCAGTCCTTCAGACCTGCTGGCATCTCCGGGTTCTGGTCTGGTCCTACATCCCAACCTGGCGAGCCATGGCCAGCGCCGGGAGTCCTTCCTGTACCGCTCTGACAGCGACTACGAACTATCGCCAAAGTCCTTGTCTCGAAACTCTTCCATTGTTGGAGAACTGTGAGTTGAAATGATTATTGACAGAGACTGTTGTCAACTGTGTATGTGTATTCAATAGTTTTCAAATCCCATCCCATTTCAGGCATGGAGAGGACATGATTGTGACTCCATTTGCTCAGGTAAGAACTCATTATAAATAGATCTTTGGCAAACACCCAAGGGCTTTTAAGATGTTAAGCATCTCATGGATCCAGAAAGTAACTCATTTACTCAGGCATGAGTCAACTCTTAGCCCCCTTGTGGCATTTAGTAGGCATGGCAAGGGTTCTGCTTGTTCTGATGATGTGATGATTGAAACTTGGAAGATAGTAGATACTTCATGCTGCGGCACAGAAGGTGCACTCATTCGGATTGCAGCCTAATGAATGCAGAAGCTATAGTTTCCTACCTTACCTATATATTAAAACATATGTAAGAAAAAATCCAGGTTCCTGAACGTGCTGAATTCAACCTAATGCAGTATCAGTAATTCCTAAATGTTAATGATTTCATAGTGCTGATTTTGGGTGGGATTGGGACTGACAGGCACCATTCAACATTGAGAGGCAGCTGCAAAGACTGTACCAAATCCACTGTTTTTTAACAATTCTAAATTACTCAACAATTAGTAATCTCAGCCTATATCTTCAGATATTTCTTTATATTTTCATGCTGATATTTCTCATACTTCAACCCAACCTTGGCCACGTGTGGCTTCTTCTTCTCATCATCCTATTTTTCTTGTTTTGCTTTTCAAGGTACTTGCAAGCCTTCGGACTGTCAGGAACAATTTCACCACCTTGACAAATGTACAATGTGCATCCAATAGGTAAGTCATCTCATAATTGTATTATAGTATCTGCTTGTGTTTTAGTGGGTGTGATTACAAGATGTAGAATGTCTTTATATGCAATGTAGGTTTGTGTACTGGGTGTTTTTTTTTTATTATTTGTAAGTTGATAGAAATCCTTGGCAAAAAACCACAACATTTTTTTTTTTGCATGTGGATTTTAGCTTTCAGGAACACGTTTAGAGGCTACAATTCATGATGCCAACACACTCCACTTGGGGGCGCTAATGCATCAAAAACGTTTCTAGTGCCATTGTCTCATGAAGGGAGCACTCACATTAAACAAAGTATAGATTCAGACATCCAGAAAGAGATGTGCTTTTAATGTGAAAGCTGGTTTGCAGCAGCAGCAGCAGCAGCAGCAGCATACAGTGACATTTTAATCAATTTTTGGTGGAAAAGGGGCAAACCTCATCTCATTTGAGTGCATAAAAGCTCTCGCTGATCACTGAACCAGGTCAGTGGCTGCTGCAGTTGCATCAGGGTTGGTCAGTGGCTGCTGCAGTTGCATCAGGGTTGCCAGAGGTGGACACAGAGTCAATACAACCTTCAGAGAGAGGGGTCACTGTGAGACAAAACTAAATTAAACGTGACAATGTCACATGGTAGAAAATCTGACCTGAAATGAGGGAGCATCTGTTTTGTTTTTCTGTTGTGGCAACAATAACTCCTGCGTAAATCAAATCACACTGTGAAATAATAAATAGGCAACTATTTATTACAAATCTGATTTTAAAAGTTACTGACTTGTTTTTCACTGGTTGCAGGAGGTCTCCTGCTGCGAATCAGCCTTCTCTCACCAAAGTCTGTCTGTCAGGTAAGTCCCATCAGCCTGCAATGAGCAATGCAATTTTTGTTGTGGTAGTTTCGAAGAAGAGTTTCGAAGAAGTCAAAAGTTAAGTCTGGCTGTTACAGGATTTGAAAGATACAAAATAATAAAAAATAAAATTTGACTTGCATGTAACTAGAATGTGCACAGTTGTAAACAACTTTTATAACTTGAATGAATAGCAAGTGGCATACAGTACAGCAAGTTACTACAGTCTCATTCCTGTGCAGGCAATAAAATAGACTGTGCTAACACAGCACACATTCCCATTTCATATTCAGTCTTCAACATGCAGATGCTTTATAAGTGTGCATGGGCTTTAGGTGGAGCTATCATTGCTCTTGTTTATATAGCACATTTAAAAACAACAGGAGTTGACCCAAAGGGCTTTCCAATCGGGGCAGATGGGATAGGATCTGTTTCAATACAGGTACACATGATTAAAGAAATAAAAGGTGCATTATAGGTAATAATACATAATGTTATATAATAAGACAATAATAGAGAGAAGGCGAGACTCAAATTGGAAACCTAAAACAACAACAACTAACATGATAAAATCAAAGTGTAAAAAAAACAACAATGAACATTTCCATGTCAACACAGAATTACACTGCCAGCAGAAACGTTTCTATCGTTTACACATGCAAATAAAAACTGTAATCTTTTGAGTTATTTATACAGGAAACTATGACTTGATAACAATGCAAAAATTCCAATGCACTGACGTTGTTGTTATTGGACAGAAGAAAAGAAAGAAGGTGAGAAGCATGTAAAGAGATTTAATGGTTGAGATTGAGATAAGGTAGAAGTGAAGGAAGAAAAGTACGGGTGAAAGAAAGGGAGTTGGGGATATTGGTTCCTGCTGCACTGGTTCTTCAAGCCTGATTGACGTCAGCATGGCCTGCACACGGGTGCTCTCCACTTCCTATCGGCACAGATGGGCAGCTGGGAGCGTCCCGCAGCAGGAAAAAATACAAGACAACTACGAGTCTCTTATTGTCCTTCCTTCTCCACACTTCTTACAAACCTTGACCTACTCAGAGTAATCTCTGACGAGTTAAACCATCCCGTTTGTTGATGCGTGAGGAAGTTGGAATGAGAAAAACAAGTATGATTAACTCTTGTTTTAATGAGTTTGAAACCTCAGTATGAGACACACAGTACACCTGTGTTTCTAATACAGCATCCAACCTGCTCTAGTCCCACTATAGAATATCACCGTCATCTGCTTTTCCTGAGCATACAAAGAACATACAGTATGCCACAACAGTAAATAATAGTAATTGTTCAGGAGAAGACTACAACAATTAACAATATCACAAGGAAAGATGCCCTCATATCCTCCCTTGTGCTGCTTTCTGTGTCGTTTTCGTCATCTCTTTGACCGGAAAAGGAGAACAGATTTTTCCTGTTTTGCGTCTGTGTTTAGTGAGGCAATATCCATAGTTGTAAAAAAAGGATAGAGTACACGCGTCTTTCTGGGCATGAGCTTAGCAAAGTTGGCTGATTAGGAGCTCTATGAAACTTTAAGTACCTCAAATGTGTCCTCAGATGGACACAGTGAAATAGAGGGAAACACAGAAATTAAGAGAAGTGTGAATTCCTGTAGGAAGATGGTGAGGTCAGACACAGACATAGAGTGGGCTCTAGGGAGATTGTTGCAGTGAGATGGGAAAGAAAGAAAACACAGCAAAGGTCAGAAAGAGACGACAGTTTCTGAGGCATTTAATCAGATGCGATATAAGAGAAGCAGAAAAAAGGTCAGATTGGATGAAATGAACAAAAAGAGCCAGAATGTGGCCTCAGTCACTGGGTTAAAAGCATAAAAGTGTGGGGGTAAATTAAAAAATCAGCTGCAAATGCGTCACTGCAGGCTGTCTACGCGGTTAACCATCTTACTCCAGAATGTGAGGGGATTGTAGTTTTCCTCATGTGAGTTTGCAGTTTACGCTTCACAAAGCATCTTGGCTCCATCACATGCAGTCCCATGAGCCCGGCAGCCAACAAAGGGCTCCCTCTTCCCTGACTGATTCAGATTAAAGGCTTTGCTCTATATATTATGCCTTGATCATGACGTCTTTCACCGCCAATGACTGGTGATTAATCTGTGATGGTTATTAGTAGTGTTGGATGAATATTGTCACATAATGTAGGGTTAGTCATTTTAACAATAAGGGGATGTGAAACCGCTTCATGTTCTTGGAGCTAATGTTCCCTTTGACTGGCCTTGAGATATTAATGTTTACACAATGTCTTTAAGAAATCAATGTTTAAGGCTCCGCTGTTCAAAGTTGGGCCAGGTGGCCGAAGTATGACGCTTTAGTTAACCTTAGATTTGGCTCACCATATGAAGAAAATAAAAGTTCAAGTAGGCGTTCCACAATGCTTGATTGCATTTCTGATTGAAGCCTAATATTGGACCTACATACTTCTAATTGATATCCCTCTCACAACACTAATGATAGGAAAACAAACTAATGGAGTTTTGTGTAAATTTAACTATGAATGCCACACAGTTTCACCATATACAGTTGACCTTTTTCATATACTGTACCTCTTTTACTGAACTCGTCATAGGAAGACATTTATTCAAAGGAATAGTTCAACCTTTGGGAAAATTCACTTTTCACTTTCTTCTTAAAACTTAAATGGAAAGATCAGTACCACTCTCATATCTGTCAGTTATCTATAAGGTTACAGCAAGCAGCCAGTTAGCCTAGCTTAGCTTAGCATAAAGACTGGAAACAAGGGAAACAAATAGCTTGGCTCACTTAGCAACAAGGTTACTAATTAGTTTAATCAGTACAAAAAACCGAAGTGTAACAACAAAACAACAAATTGTTGCATTTACACTTTGTCAAAAATCCAGAAGTGAGATTCTTTAAAGGTGCAGGTAGTTTTAACAGACATTTGTGGAAGTGGTATCAATCTTCTAATTTAACATCAAGAAAGCGAATAAGTGTACTGTAAGTAACTGTGAACTATTCCTTTAAATAATTTCTAGATCTATTGTAGGAGTTATTGTTGGAACTTGTAATGTAGATACCCGTCAAGCTCATAGGATGTACTGTATATGTTCTTTGGTGAATTATTTTCTATACAATAATTCCTAAAGCCTTAGAAACTAAACAGACACATGACTATGTGCGTAAACTGCCTAGGGCGTGGGGCAATAAGCATTACTCATTTATCTTTTGTCTCTTTTTGTCAACATGTCCTGAAAGAGAAGTAATGAAAAAGGCTAATCTGGAACGGGTTATTTTGACAGAATAAAGAGGAAGAATAGCACATGTTAAACACCAGTAATTTGCGCTTAATACAAAATAGGGAGTAATAACTTCAGGGCAGGATTGTTCATGTATAGTTGTGCATGTTCAAGTCGGTGTGTGAATGCATACACATGCACCATGAAATATACTGTAGAAGCCTTATGTAAGGACAAAGCAAAGCAGAAAACTGTGTCCAAAATTTAGAAATTACATGTTTCAGTATGCTATTTGGTAACACTGTGGGATCATTCTGATCAAAGTGATCAAACCTCATAGTGTGATGATTTCTTGATTTCTTATTTAAGCCTATATTGTTTGTGCAATGAGACAGGTTTTTACATATCATTACTGATGATGAAGTGTACTCGGTCACATTTAAAATAATGATTAAACAGATGGGTGGGTGGACACACAGACAGACAGCTGACCACAAACTGACAGCAAGAACACATTTGACCAGTCATTTGTCAGTCCGCTCCACTCCTGTCTGCAGTGGTTACTCTGCTCCGCAGCTGCAATCCATGTCAGGTTTTCCAGGCTCGCAGCCAGAGGACAGGATCCGAAGGGCTGGAAGCATGCAGCCTGGTTAAGTATTTGAATTATGTCATTGACGTCAGCACAGTCATAAACCTCGCTGCGGCCCATCCCTCAAGCTGGCCCATGCCAACACAGCTCCATGGTGCATTGTGAAGGAGCTGTCAAACAGGCCTCTGATGAGCTGTGTGTTTGTTGGTATAATTGTTGAAGCCTTTTGTTTTGACAGGTGTGGAGATTATGCCACAATTGTAAACTATAAAGAGACATAATCACAAGTGAATGCTGTTAGTGTGAGAAGACAAATGGTGATGGTGTGGTTTCGGGGCTGGACATACTGTAAATGTCCACCAGACTATAGGTTCTCCAAAGATTACTTCCTTCAAACATCACATCCCTCTCCTACAGTTATATTACTGTAAACAGTATCAAATGTGTCATACAGTTGTCACTTATTTTAGTGAGGTATCTAAAAATACACTTTGCATACAACCTTTTTATTTTTATTGTGCTGACAGGTACAAAAGTAATCAGAATATACAGACACAAATGCACACATACATGATATAATAAAAATAAATATCTCAATCTAATACATAAAACATACATTTGATTATACATAACAGTATTTGGAAGAACATGTTGAAATGAGGAAGCATTCAATTTGAATTTGAGGCATGATGCAAATTACATGACCCAAGAGCAAAGTTACAAAGTTATTCACAAACAGTGAAATTTGCTGGAGGAAAGTCACTGAGCAAATTTAGATATTTACACTTTTAGTGTATTTTCCCATCAGGTGTGTACTGAGTTGAGTGTTCACTTGTATGCATTTGATAACTATTTTGTTTTGCTAGCTGATTGGACAAATATTTGATCAAATTAAGGCACTTCCCCATGTTTTCTTTCTCTTTCTTTTTGTCTGTTTCCTTATGTCGTTGACGTACATTGGGCATGACACAAAGGTGATTCAGTATATGCACATATCGGTGTCAAAGTTTCTGTTCTCCTTCACAATGTGGCAAGGTTAAGATGAGGAATGTGTTTGCGTACTGGCAGATAGCTCGGAGCTATTTACAATTTAAATGATGGTGATGACTCAAGGGTTTTTCTTTTATTGACCCTCTGTTTCTTACCAGCCCCATTACTTTCTGTGAAATGAGTATGAATACACAAGACTTAAGCCATATTAGTCACTGTGTTAAAGTCAACCTCACCATGAAAACAAATACTTCATGAAAACCTCAGCTTTACTTTAAACCTGTAAAGCTTCTTACTCAGTTACTTTCCACCAGTGGCAACAGCAAGTTCCTATGTGCATTTATTCAATTACTGAAGAACTTTTTGAGTGTTTTAGTTTTCTGTTACTTTGTAGTTCTAATCTACTTCTTTTTAGAGGAAAATATAGTTCTGTTTTTTCCCGTGTACATGTATTTGACAGCCATGGTTACTAGCTGCTTGCATTGTTATAGATATTATTATAGATTGAACTACCCAGCAGCATATAAAGTAGGGGGAATTATCTCCTCCAGCTGCAACATTAAAATGCTCCTTACGCGTTATTGCATTAATTAAAAAAAATTATATAAAATATATATGCCACTACTAACTACCTTCTGGACAGTTTAATTTTGGACAGAAATTAAAAATATGTTTTTTCCTGATAATACTTTTAAATGTTTGAATGCAGGACTTTTAATTGTAATGAATTACTTTTTGATTACTACTTTTACTTTAGTAAAGGATCTGAATACTTCTTCCACCTCTGGCTATTACTTATCAGTAGGTGGTATAATAGATGAGGCAGTCCAGTTCTGCACACCAAGCTTCAACCAGACAGCAAGGGAAACCAGTTTTGGGGGGTAGGATTGAGAGCACAGAGAGGGGCAGTGTGAGGTGGATTTGAGCGGAAGGTGTCTCGGGCGGGAATGGAGGTGGGGGGATGTTTGAGTACAGCCCTGGTCGTTGGTGCAGTTGATGGCTCTCACAGAGGCCGGTTTGTGGCCCTATAGGGGAGAGAGTTGGAGGGAAAAGGGAGAGAGAGGGGAGGCAGACGGGGTCTGTCTGCACACTGAGGTCTGTTGTCCTCTCGGCAGCTTCCAGCATATGGCCAAAGCATTAGGTCTCACCGAAGAAAAAAATAATACTTCCACTGAAAAAAACAGGCGGAAAAGTACCTTGCAGTCTGTCTGGGAGCAGGTTTTCAGACTGGAACTGCGTCACGCCACCTTTGAGTGGTGACATCGTCGACAAATCGTCTGTCAACCCATTTTAGCACTGTATTTATGATCAACCAGAGGTGATGATGCAGTCAGCAGTCCCATCTAATCCTATGCATATGTGTGTGCATAACTTAGTTTTAATTACAACTTCAACTCAAACTTAATTATAACATGTGTCATGTTAGAGAAGCATCCAGCTGTAATCGTTTTTAGGAAACAACAACAGATGAATATGTGGAGTTCTGCTTCAGTGATCGTGCCGTGAAGCCAGACAGCAAAACTAGTAAAACTTTTGTTCTGCAGTCAACATCAGAGGGTTTTTACTGCCATCAGATTCTGGACTGGGTGTATGAATTAGCCGCCAGCTTCAAAATGACCTGAATCCCGGTCATACAGGCGGTGTGGATGAGCCAAGCCTTTGATGATTCTCGACTTCCCTGTTAAAATGTCTAATGTCTCTATATGCCCTCATTGGAGGGAACGGGGGCAGGATGTGGTCGCACCTTCTTGGCAACGTCTCCTGCCCATATGGCTCAAGACGGCCGCACGTTGGTGTATACCCAGTTTCAACAGCTCACCGCCTTGTGCATGAGCTGCTTTGATGCTGTACATTCTGCTCTGTGTCACTGACTTTTACATGGCTTGGATGCCAGTTGTTCCTGTGAATAGTTTGAACCGCGAAGTTTGGCGTCCAGCGGTATATTGTAGCCAAGGGTTCTTTGAATTCTCCAACCTGGAGCTCAAGTAAAGGAAAATTGGTCCAACCTGAGGAATGAGGCTAGTGCAAGCAGCTGTGCTCCTGTAATCTGAGGAGCCAATGGCATGATTTCTAAAAAAACACAGTCAAACTTCAAGCGGTTGAAACGCAACTCTCCTTTGTGATTCAGAAGAGTTGCTGTCATCATGTTGTTTTGATATCTTTCGATAGTGGGAGGTTTCCTCAACTGCACATAAATTGTCTGAGATTTCAGTGAAGTTCTTTGTTAAACACCGGTAATTCAGAGTCTGTACGCCATCACTGTGCTTTGAAGTGCTTTGATCCACTATATTGACGTAAATTGGGGAGCAGCACGCTGGCTGTCCTGTTGTGCTAAGCATATGGGGTAAATTTCTTCCATGTGTGAAGCCCTATGAAGTAGAGATCAGTCTTTTCCATAGAAAAAGGAAGGTGGGGAGATCCAGATGCGCTCAGCGTTCACTCCCTCTGGGAATGTGTTGAATCAACATTCTCCTTGATATATCAGAGAATGATTCCTCTTAATGTGTTTCCTCATATGTTATCAACTCAGTGCATTTCTCATAAACTCCTTTTTTCCTTCTGAAGCTTGTGCGCCTACCACATGTGAGTCATAGCCGCTAACGACTATTTCATCGAATGACAGCTATAATTGTCCTCAGCAGTCACTCCGCCATTCAGTAAATCCGCTCCATGTTTTGTGTGAGTTCAGGGCCAAAAAGGAAGTGCTTTGGTTTCTTTGGCACACAGCAAGACCCCGACCTGGCCTCCCCCCAATTCAGGGAGTCAAAGTTTACCTCTCGTGTTGCTTGTGCAAACACAGGGTTTGGTGTTTGATACAATTTTTTTTCTGTCTCGGAGAGGTACAGAGGAAAGAGCCAGTTGTGAAGCATGGTGGTGTGGGGTGTGCTGCTGCAGTTCAACAGAGTACACCCTTGAAGTGGTCTGCATGTTTCAGAAAGGAAGTCATAATTTGAGCGGTTCTCTTTGCATCAGTGACAAAGTGCATCCAATAAGTTGATGTAGGTATTTCTCTCTTACTGCCATTTGTCCCCTTCTCCTTCTCTCCGTAGCTTTATAGAGATGCATTTGTTTGAGTCAAAAACATAATGGAGTATAAAAAAGCAAAGCCAGATTGGTCTTTTTTCACCAAAAACCCCTCTTCAGGCAATGGGTTTGTGTACTGTACCTGTATGTACACATATTTTGTATGTGTTTAAATGAGGGGGGACGGGGAGGTCACAGACAGCAGGAGGCAGCAGACTGCCAAGTTTGCACGCCACTCATTCAGCAGAGTGATACTGAGAGGGGGGGGGATAAGCGAATGACAGAGCGCCTAACAGGGGCGGGGGGGAACCAGAAAGGAGTGGGAGGGGGTTTGAAGAGCACCAGAGTGAGGGAAAGAGGGTACGGAGAAAAAGAGACTACAGAGAGAGAGTCTGCAAACAGTAACTCTAGCCCTCAGTTTGTCTGTGAGTACGACTACCCTGAACTTTCTGAGGTGGTGGAGCGTAACAAGATGAAGGAGCTGTGTGGACACACCTCCCCCTCTTCCTCTGCGTCTACCGGATGTCCTGCAGGCCAGTCCTCCATAAGATCAAGCCACACTGGGACCCTTGGACCTCCACGCATGGTGTCAGGGGGCTCCACTATGGACATGGATCCTCTTGGGCCTGATTACGTGTCCATGTGTCTCTTGGCAGATGAGTCCTACCAGAAGCTGGCTATGGAGACCATGGAGGAGCTGGACTGGTGTCTGGACCAGTTGGAGACCATTCAGACCTACCGCTCTGTCAGTGACATGGCCTCCACCAAGGTAGGACAATTTAGCCCACATATTATTATATGTGTGCAAACAATTGGTTGTTGCTAGGAAATTTTTGCATCCACATATGCAATGATGTGACTTTAAAAAAGTCTGTCAATGATGGATGGGGTTTTCATTTGAGCTGCTCGTTATGCAAGATACATTTCTCTTCAAAACTAAACATTACACTGTCATATTTTAGACAGTTACCTGAAGGGAATCATGTATCATGTTTAGAGGGATTTCAGGTACTGTAAATAGCGCCTCTCCGAAGTTACAAGGTATCAGATGATTTTATCAACTCAACCTTTTTAATCTCCACATTGCAAGTTGTAAAATTGTCATATAAACACTAATATGCTCTTAAAGGCCGATATTTATGATCACGTCTCACAGTGCAGCTTAAACGCTTATAAATATATCCACTGAGACAGTGATCACCAGACCTCCCAGGCACACAGCACACTGCCACTATACAGTGTCATGTCTCCCAAACCAAAATTAACAAGATTTAGTGCAAAGATGATCATTTCACAGGTTAAGTCTTAGATCTAACAGCTGATCAATATTACAGAATTATTATTATCACAATATGTATTTTGTAATGCCCTGTCAGAAGACATTAAATCAAGACTGAACTTGTTATGATGATGACCTGACTGACTTTTACACAGCTGTACAATTGGTCTTTGTTGCAGTGTGGTTGTCAATTCATAGTGTATGAAAAATGTAAATTGCTTTTTGCCACATTTACGCACTTGCAAAGTACTTGTGTATGAGCTGGCATCATTTTATGGATCTCATGTAAAAGTGTTTTGCATACTTGACTTATGACTTCCTGTTGTCTTTTAATAGCATAATTGCCTGTGTGCCATGGAAGGTGCTGTTCTGCTTTAGTTTAATTACGGTATTTAAACTACCTATTGTACAACCAGGCTGTGCTTCAAATGTGCACGCAGTATGATTTAAACTGCACACAGATGCATTTGTCATTGACTTTAGTGTGTTGTGGATGTTGGCTCTGTTGTAATGTTGGGCTCAGTGGGACACTGGAATACTTCAACTTCATCATACAATGTCACACCTAACTGACAGACATCCGTTATTTCAGACTATAGTTTGAGATTAACAGAGAAAAGTAGGACTTGTTAGAGGAAGGTATAGTACTTGAGCATGCATACATACGTACTTGAACTTAGCCGATATTGAGTTTATCTGAAAAAAGAAAAATAATAAAATAAGTGGAGCAGTGCTTTGAGCTGAATGCTAACGAGCAAGCTATGCTCACAATGACACTGTTAACATGCTAATGCTCATGTTTAGCAGTTTGAGCTAAAGCGTGATTTATACTTCTACGTAAAATCTACGCCATGGCTTCGTACCTAGGCACTGACCTACGTCGTAGCCTAACGTGCACCTCTCAAAAAATGTAACACGCCGCCGCGATTCACGTCATGTCTTGGCATTTCCCCCTACTCATTTCCAGAGGTGTCAAGTAACAAAGTATTTGTATTTCGTTACCTTACTTAAGTAAAAATTTTGGGTATCTATACTTTACTGGAGTAATTATTTTACAGCAGACTTTTTACTTCTACTCCTTACATTTTCACGCAATTATCTGTACTTTCTACTCCTTAAAATACCCTCGTTACTCCTATTTCAGTTCGCTTGTTTTTCATTCCGGCTTGTCATCGTTTAAAAAAAACACACACCAAAAAATATGCCCTATCCAGATAAATCGCGGCATCCGGATAGAGTGAATTTGATTGTGGTTGGATGAGAAGTATAAACATATACCATTCCGACACCATATTGGTTTATACGCGATCCATTGCACCTGCACATGACACAAATCACGTCACACTCCAGCAAGGAAATAGCAGACATATGTAGCCTAGTACGAAGATGTCTGTGGCAGAGACTCAAGAGAACTGGAGCGAAATGTCCCAACCAAGCACCGGCAATTTTCAGTTTTGTTAACTTACATGCATTGCCCTCACAGATTCCTGCAGCTGAGCTTTGATGTACATTTACATTCCAATAAAGGCTATTGATAACAGGCCTCTGAAGTTTGACTTTTTGCACCATTACAATACTTATAAGCAACAAGTCATCATATCTTCCGCTCCATGAAACACATGTTAATGCTCATTAGTACGCATATATGGTTCTTTAATGTATTTGCATTGTACTAAAATGCGTTCATTTTCAATGGGCATAAATGCACTGAAACAGGTGCATCCCAAATTTTAAACATTTTAATATAACATTATAGTCATTATGGCCTTTAGAAAAATGTTTTTTTGTGGTGGGGTGGGGGTAGTGCACTATAGGCCCCTGTGGCACAGCCTAAGCTTTTGTCCTTAATGGCATTTTTCCCCCATTACTTTTACTTTTATACTTTAAGTATTTTTGAAACCAGTAGTTTTACACTTTTACTTGAGTAAAAAACTTGAGTTGATAATTCTACAGAAGTATTTTTAAACCCTAGTATCTATACTTCTACCAGAGTAATGAATATGAATACTTTTGACACCTCTGGTTCTCCTTCTCCAACATGAAATCAAGGAGAGGGTTAACTTTTCCTGCTATAGATTTCCAACTGTAGTCAGAAAGCACAGGGGAGACACTTTGTTTCTCTCACTGTGACTCTGGAGTCTGAAGCTAATCACCGTCACTGTCTCATTTCTCTCTCGCTCTACCACACACTCCCCACACACACACACATGCTGGCTCGACGCACACACCAACGCACAAGTATAAACTTCAGGCCACTTACGTAGGCTACGGCGAAAGCTCTGCGCGGAGCCTCCGCAGAACCATAAATCACACTTAAGACTAATTAGCAAATAAGTACAGCTGAGCCTGAAGGAAAAGTTTGGAATTAGTTTTGCAGATATTTAATTATTTACCAAGGTTTTGGACAAATTCAAAATCTTACATGATGATGCTATATGGAAAGCTATGGGATAACCAAAGTCATTACATTCATCCTAATGGAGACATGAATGTATGTACCACATTTCGTGGCAACCCATCCAATACTCGTGAAGTGTTTTCACACAAAAAACCCAGAAATGTTATGATATAATCTTATGATGATGCTGGAGGAAAAGTCAAGGACAAGTCATTGGAACGCCCTCTGGGCACCATGAATGTCTTTGCCAAACACTAGACAAATAAATGTTGCCACCCGTGGAGAACCCTGCTAGCGTGGCTAAAAAGATAAAGCATCCATTTTCATCAATTGGACTGACAGATTAGATAAATCCAACATGTTATTTTAAACCTTAAAAAAAAAAAAAAAAACAGCAGCTTTCTGGTTTGGTTTAAGTGAATCTAAATAAACACACTCTGGTGTTTCAAGACAACACAAAGCAGCTATTTAGAACTAATTACTTCCCTTTGCTTTGATGAACCTTTTTTTGTGCATATTTCATTTGTGTAGAGCTCAACCAAATTACTACAGTGCCCAGTATTGCTCAACCCCCGCGCAGACAGTGGAGACTGTATGGCTGCGTCCAATTATAAACACCCAGGGTGGTGTTGTCCATTTCCGTCTGTATTCTACACTGTGGTCTGAGGGAGGATTGGGATGGGGAGGGGTGTTGTCAGACCGTAACGGGTGACTGTGACCGTGACACCAGTTTCCTGTCTCTTTATATCCTGTGCCCCCCGCAGCCCCCTCTCTTCTGTTGCTCCCTGGTTACCAGACGACAATGGCTGCACCATGCAGCCAGGTTGAGTCTTTACAGACAACCACGTCACTGGGATTGTCAAGACAATGAGCACAAGGCCCTGCAGGCGCACAGCCGCTCGGGCAGGCAGGGCGGACACATTGTCCGCCCTGAGTCAGAGTCCTCCCAGTATGACCCAGCACCAACACCAAGCACTGTTGACCAATGGTGTTTTTTCAAAAGAACGGAGGTCACCAGTTTATAATGTTAGAGTTACGATGTGTCAGTGTACTAGATTGTTGTGCAATTGTACAGGGATGTAAAGAAATCATTTTATTGGTCCACTTACGTTTGAATTTCAAAATTGGTGTCAAACACTGCATCTGCAGGCTTTTGCTCCTTCCCAGCATTTATATGACGTGATGTTTGACAAAGAGCCCGTTTCTTTTCAGAAGCAGAGGGGATGTAATTGATCCTACGATGAAACCCAGGGTGTCTCCACTTTCAGTGTCCAAGGGCACAGGTGTATCCGGGGCTACGGGGACCACACACCCTGCTGACCGCCAGCCTGGTCGCTGTGACCTCAGAGCGGGGAGCTGCTCCCATGCCCCTCACTATCATTAGCCTCGCCACACTTCCATGCTGATGCTTGTGATGGCCTTGGACAAACACTGCCATCTGAATCCAGTTAGAGGAGTTTAGCACTTTGCGGGTTAGCGTGCGAGCGAGCCCCCGAGCAGAGCACGAGCGAGTAGGAAACTTTAACTCACGTGTGGTCACTTCAACTTTGAAGCACCGCTTTCTTCAGAGGGGAAAAAATGACAAAATTATTGAAACAGATGTAGTGGTGGGTCTGTAGCTGCAGCAGGGGTAATGTACATTAAATTATAGTGTTGTGATTCCGTTTGACTGCAAGGGTTGTGAGCAGATCAGACAGGCTGCAGTAGTGATTATGGTGCCTAATTGTAATTAAAAACTTATGTAATCTGCTGTTATCATGGAAAATAAGCCAAGATGAGGAAGGTGAACTGTAACCTATTCTTATCTAGTTCTCATCAACATCTTTCTAGGAAATGTTTCTTTTCTTTTCTAATGTTACTTAACTGTGAAAACTTGTTAGATAATCCACTGTGTGTGGACACTGTAAACAGCCACACGGGACAGAGGCAGCATTGGATCACCCTGGGCTTTGTCAGATTGCACAGTTGAGGTATTGCAATATGAGGTCAAGCTGTTCCTGTGCAGTCCCATTTCGATCTCTGTTCTGTTTCAGTAAAGGCTAGAGTGTGCTATAAGAAGTGAGCCAACTTTTAAAGACCTGTCTCAAAGGAATACATACATATCATTTGTGATTTTCCACCTCATGGCTGTGTGATAAACTTGTTATCTGGGACTTTTCAGTAATTAGCTCAGGTATGTTAATTGTTTGGTGCCTGAGGTCATGTTAGGAAGCAGAAAGTCCACCAGTAAATGACCTCAGTGAATTTCTCCATCAAGTGAAGGGGAAGTAGGTGGGGACACATGCTCGGGCCTGTGTCAGGAGGGAGGAGCCATCTACCTCTTGTTAGACTGTGTGGGCCAGTCAGTCAAGTCAGCTTTATTGCTATATGTTTCCTGCCTGACTCCACTTCAGAAAAGAGAATAGAGAGAGAGGAAGCAGTGTCTGAGACACATTGAAGTTATTGCTTGTGAAACTTTACAAGATTTCTTTTGGGTTGTGTTTGGTTTTTGTAAAGTGACAATGGGACTATGTTGTTCTGAAAAGGAAAAGCAAGACTTTGGGATGCATATGAGTTGGAAAAAGGTGAGTTAGTTTCTGAGCAGCTTGCATTATGCTGTGGGACTGTGGTCTGCCATAATATTGTTTGATTTAAGGTGATTTCTTTAGAAAACAAGATTAAATATTGAATTTTTTTTTGCTTATTACATTGAGATGTTCCTGTCTTGTTATGGCTCATTTGTTTTAGGATTCAGGCCACTAAGAAAAAACAGTAGTGTGGTGCCATATTTGGTTTAAAAAAAAACATTTTGACACTTAATTTAAATGAGCTCAAACATATCATTTACATTGCTATTTTGCGAGACAATGACTCCAGGCATCTATTTTGAATATTCAAACTTTATGAGGCATCAGCTCATCATCTGCTGAGAACTAACCACATGCTTTTTTTTTTTTTAGTTTATGAAACTTCTCTAAGTTGCCTAAGAACAGGACTTGTTCTGAGTGCGAGTACTCTTTGCTAACGCCATACATTGAGTAATCTATTGTCCTGAACACACTCATAGTCATGTCACAATGCTGTGAGACTATGCTGTGCGTCTGAGCTGAACTTTATGACCCCGGTTGACTAAAATCGGGGTCTGTGCTTGATTCATTTCCTAAAGGTCACACAAATCCACACTGCTCTGCTTTTTTTTTTTTAAAGAATAAATTACGAGTTCTCTTTGAATAGAATAAAACCTTCTGATTCCAAGCTCAAATTTTTGTCCTTACGAGCTCTCTTTGATTTTTATGGACTGCCTCTGGCAGTCTGGGTTTTGAGCGCAGCCAATGCTTTGAAAGTGGTATTCAAGTTTCATAGTCAATTAGATGTTAGCTGTCTGCTTGACTGTTATTAGACAGCTGTTGAGACCAGAAGAGAAAAAGACCACATTGTAAGAAATAAAAAAAAAAAAAAAAAACTGGCAAGAAGCATAATCATGGCTGGGTCTTTTGAAGACATTATAAAATCAGGAAATTACAATCACATTTTCAGGAAAAATAATTGATTGCTCCATTATCCCATTGTTTATATTATAAAGATTAGGATGTGCTTTTGCATTAGTGCTTCTCTTTCTTGACAAGAAAAGCTGTTTTGCATCAGAATCTTCCTTCCTTAAAACCAGTCTAGCCTAGTTGTGTCAATCCAGTGCATCTCTGCTACAGCTTGTGTGTGTGTGTGCTGGTGTGTGTGTGTGTGTGTGTGTGTGTATGTGTGTGAGTGATGCAATCTTTTTCGAGTAGGGACCACCGTTAGAACGATGGAGGGGGCCACGTGACTCTGTTGCTATGGCGTTCAGGTTGTCGTGCAATTGGTGGTACACTGGTGGGCGGCAGACTGAAAACTCTCATCTGTTTGTCTCCCATCATCTCCGTTTTTGAGTCTTTTAATACAGAAAACTGCAGCAGTGAGACAGGAAACACATTGTTTTTGGACAATATTGTAGACAATTGCTAAAATTGAGAACAAGAACAGGCCTTTAAAATGTACTGCAATGATTAGGGACTGGAGTGTGTACAGCAGCTTATGGTTCTACTCCTGCAATGAAAAGACTCAACCCCAATCTGGTAAATTAATGCCCGACGTCTCCTCTCCCATGTGATAAACGCTCTGATGCTAAAAAGCCTCACATTGCGCAGTATGCGTTGGATCTGTTCTGCATTACTGAGCAGGGGGAGCCAATCGAGGAGAGAGGGAAACCGAGGTGGAGGAAAGAGACAGTGGGAGGGGGTTTGCAGAGAGCGCAGGAGTGAGGGACAAAGAGAGAGAGAGAGAGAGAGAGAGAGACAGGGAAAGATGTGGGGGGATTTCTCCAAACTCCTTCTGCAATGCTGTGCATGGCTCAGTGTTTAGCAAGGGTGGGAGGCACAGAGAGAGAGAGAGAGAGAGAGAGACACTCCATTAGCCTGTCTGCCACAGGGGACTCTACAGCTAGAGCGCACCACCCTCCTCATCCTCCTCTGTGCCTTTCTCCGTCCCTCCTTTCCCTTTCTCTTAAAGCCTGCCTCCCTGCCTTGCTCAATCTGATCTTGGGAAGGCTGGATTTCCCCCTTGCATGTCACTGAATAACATTTGGATGGTAGCAGGAGGAGAAAGGTTTAGAGAGACGGACAGAGGCGGCAAGAACCAAAGAAAAGGAAAGGAAATATTGATTGCATCCCTGGGTATTTCATCACTCTTGCCAGCGGCTTGCGATCCTGGAAAACAGCGGCCGACGCTATGAGGAGGCGCATTTGGCCGGGGGTGTAGTGGTCCGCCACAGCCCCTCTTTGGAGAGTTCAGCTGGGGCGTTTTTTACCATAGTCGACCGGTGGAAGGCGGGGATTTAGTGGCGCTTTGAGCTTCAGGTTGTAGAGCTAAGCTCAGCCTTGGGGATCCACTCAGAGAGGAGCATACAGGGCTTCTGCTGGGGAGCGCCAGGGGCTCAGCACAGCTCAGCACCATGCCTGAGGCCAACTACCTGTTCTCTGTGTCCTGGGGATACATCAAGGTGTGTCCCAGAGAAGATGGCATAGATGGGACTGTGTGTGTGTGTGTGTGTGTGTGTGTGTGTGTGTGTGTGTGTGTGTGTGTGTGTGTGTGTGTGTGTGTGTGTGTGTGTGTGTGTGTGTGTGTGTGTGTGTGTGTGTGTGTGTGTGTGTGTGTGTGTGTGTGTGTGTGTGTACATGCACATACTATATATTCATGTCTTTTCACTGTAGCTAGTGAAACGTCTCAGATTTCCCACTTTGATTTTGTTGTGTTTCAGTTGCACACTTGCATGTGTTTGATTAAGATTCTGTCATCCTGCTCAGTGGTGGCGTGCACTGAGAAAAACGGGCACATTTAGTTTCTCTGGAAAAACTCAGCATAAACATTATGGCATTGTATTTTGTTCATTATGCACTGTATTTTGTTTATTGAAATGCTCGACAGTCAAGTGTCTTAGTGGCTAACTCAAACCAGGAGCAAGAAAACAAACACGGACCTTATATGGCGCATAAATAAACAGAGGCCATGTTCTCATGGGACATATTCCAGTGGAAAATAACAGAAAATGCTTTATTCCTCTGCTTGGAAACAGCAGCAAAATTAATAAACCAATGTGTATTTTCTTGTATAGTTCATTTAACCTCATGTGTTATTATTTTTTTTATCTCTATGCCTCCAGTTCAAGAGGATGCTGAACCGGGAGTTAAGCCACCTGTCTGAGATGAGTCGCTCAGGCAACCAAGTGTCAGAGTACATCTCCAACACCTTCCTAGGTGAGCACTGCAGCACATATCCACACACAAATATGAATTGCACAAGTGCAATGTAAGACTTCAATGAGCCAACAGCCTTTACGTGGCAAAGGTTGTGAGGTTACCAAAAGCATTTGCAAAGTAGTGGAGAAACCCGTAGTTCGTCTGCTTCACTGCTCTTAAACTAGTCTGATCTGGTCTGGATTGGAGATGCAGAGAGTCCCCTTTCTCTGACTGCAGAGAGATGTGAGTGTGTGTGTGTGTGTGTGTGTGTGTGTGGGGGGGGGGGGTTATATTTGGGGAATACTGCCCTCTGGAGTGATCAGGGGCTGTGAGCGGGGAAGAGGGAGAATGTTTGTGTGCATGCGGTGCCATCAGGTTCAGATAGACACTGCATTATTCATCAGGATGACAGCAGTGTTTCCTTGTCTCTTAAAAGCCCGGCAGCTTTTCGTGACTCACAGCCAGCCAGTCTGCCCCTCAGGTTTTCCACCTTCCCATCCAACTCACCATCAGCATGCACCCAGACAAGCCAGCTTATCAGGGCTGTGTGCAGACTAAAACACTGCTCTTGCTAGTAAACATGCCTCCATCTTCTCGCTCTCCGAGAAGCAAAGCCTACATGGGAAGACAGGCTGGATGCATGCATGGTGAAAAGACGGTACTTCTCCTAACAATGGAAGTGGTGCAGTGAAAGAGATTTCTGAAATGATAGAGCTGAGAGAAGAGACAAACAGCGCAGAGAGAAACTCAAGCTTATCTTTTGAAGCTTAGTGGTTTTGTTGCCGTCTGTATTGCAGCTAACACCTGTCAGGTGTAGTGAGATCATTTTCTTTCTGTGCTTTGTGGAGGGTGCCACTGAGATATGTTTCTCTCACTGCGGTGTATGTGGTGCACAAATTCAGGCTGAGGGAGTCTTGCAATCCCCCACATACAGTACAAACAGCCGCATAGAGCATTTGAGAATCACATTCAGCCCGCAGACGGACTGAATCACATACACCAAACAAACCCGCATACTAACCAAAACACAACATGACAACATTTTGGCCTACTATGAGCCAGCTTTCCACGAATCTGTGGATTGTTATTGCAACAGGGCTCAGTTTCTCAGAATGCACAGGCCACTGGAGCATTATCAGATATCACAACATCTCATCAACACTTCTTGACCCTTCTTGAAATTCTTATTTTTGTTTTGTTTTTCACTGTCAAGAGAAATTCATTTCTAGCAAAGTAAATTGTATCCGAAGGATTGCTTGCTAATTAAACAACTGTCAGTGCAGCTTTAATGTATTGTCACGTAGGTGTTAGAGGTCAACTATTTCTCAGTGTTAACTTTGTTTACTCGGTACAAGCCATGATGCTTATACTAGATACCCTAGCATAGTCTGCTTCTGTCTCTGGTGTAAATTAAACAATTTCTTTTTGTGTCTTCTCTTTTCTCCAGACAAGCAGAATGAGTTGGAGCTTCCATGTCCAGTTCCTAAGTCGAGGGAAAGGAAGATGAGACAGGGCCAGCAGCAGCAGCAACAGCAACAGCAGCAGCAGCAGCAGGGTGGGATGATGACGCAGATCAGTGGGGTGAGGAAGGTCAGCCACACGCCCAGCATCTCTGGAAGCACCAGCAATCGTTTTGGGGTCATGACGGACCAGGAGGAACTGCTGTCGAAGGTAAGCGATGGATAGATTATACAGCAACGAAATATATAACATGTAAGTTGTGTGACTGGTTGAGACACTTACAGTCGTCTTCTCTAACAGGACCTGGAGGACATCAACAAATGGGGCCTGAATATCTTCAAAGTGGCCGAGCACTCCCACAACCGCCCGCTGACATGCATCATGTACACCATCTTTCAGGTCAGTGCTTTGCCTCTTCGTCCTCCTCATCTTCCACCTCATCATCAAGTCAGAAGGAGCTCATAAAAAAAAAAGTGTGAAAGCGTTCATCACACACACACACACACACACACACACACACACACACACACACATGGCTATAGAAGTCATGAGGTACAGCCCACCTCACTGTGTACAGTATGTGTACAGTCTGTTACGTTCAGCTGTCAGTATCTACAGGGCCATGCGCTAGAGGGACATTAGCACTTGAAATTGATTTCTAGCTGGCAGGAGAGCCAACTGTTTTAATTTTCAGCCCCTTTAGTACTATATGATTTATAACTTGACGAATATGGTTTAAGAATCGATTTTAAGGTCAGATCACTAGCCTGCTGGCGAATGCGTCGACTGTAGGAGATGCTTAAAAATACAACCAACGTCTTGTTTTTTTTCTGATTTTCTCCCTCTGTGTCGCATGCAGGAGCGAGACCTGATGAGGACGTTCAAGATTCCAACGGACACCTTTGTGACGTTCATGCTGACCTTGGAGGGCCACTATCACTCCGACGTGGCCTACCACAACAGCCTGCACGCCGCTGACGTAGCCCAGTCCACGCATATCCTCCTGTCCACTCCCGCACTTGATGTAAGTCACTTACTCGGATAGTGATGTAATGTCACTATGTTAAGTTCCGGGTAATTACCGGGTTGACACCATTAAAGTGTGGCACTATCGCCCACACCTTTTTCTCAAGCTACTTATTATGCTTTAATGAAGTGACTGGCATTAACGTCACCAATACTGGCATGCTAGTGAATCTGCATGCCGGAGAGGACGACAGATAGAAGGATCCGCCTCAAACAATTGTTTAATACCTTACCTTGTTTGGCCAGTTTACTGACGGGGAAGTTAATCTCCTTGTATTCTTCTTCCTTTCTTCAAACACAGGCTGTCTTCACAGATCTGGAGATCTTGGCAGCCATTTTCGCTGCAGCCATTCACGACGTGGACCACCCAGGAGTGTCCAACCAGTTCCTCATCAACACCAGTAAGTGCTCTTTACTGGCACTTGTGGTCCGTCAAAAAAGTCATACCGATTTGTTTAGTTTACATTTATAAAATAGGCAGATATTATTTGCATGGTTTAATGGGATCAGTCCCCAAAGGCAACAATGTCGGGTTTTAAGGGACATTTCATGGCAGCCATAGTTACCTGACCTGAGTTTAAAAAGCTAGAGCTCCATTTAATTTCTCTCTTCCTGTCATTTCTCCCTCCCTCCTCTGCCTTTAGATTCTGAGCTGGCTCTGATGTACAACGATGAGTCAGTGCTGGAGAACCACCACCTAGCCGTGGGCTTCAAGCTGCTGCAGGAGGACAACTGCGACATCTTCCAAAACCTCACCAAGAAACAGAGGCAGACGCTCCGGAGGATGGTTATCGACATGGTGAGGAAACCACATTATATCTGTCTGATGCCAGTTACAGCTTTCAGTGTGTGTGTGTGTGTGTGTGTGTGTGTGTGTGTGTGTGTGTGTGAGTGAATGTCTTGATTGCTTTATTGCTTCCCTCTTAAATTATTTCTTACATCATCCTCTGTGTCTTTCTCTCATCCAGGTATTGGCAACTGACATGTCTAAACATATGAGCCTGCTGGCTAATCTGAAGACGATGGTGGAAACCAAGAAAGTGACCAGCTCTGGAGTCCTGCTGTTGGACAACTACACGGACAGGATGCAGGTAAAGCTCTTACACACACACATGATGCAGACTAGATTAGTACACACGAAAGAGATGCAAAATGTTGATTGTATTTTATTTTTTCTCTCTGCAGGTTTTGCGTAACATGGTTCACTGTGCGGACCTGAGCAACCCGACCAAGCCTCTGGATTTGTACCGACAGTGGACAGACAGGATCATGGATGAGTTCTTCCACCAGGGAGACAGAGAGAGGGAGAGGGGGATGGAGATCAGTCCGATGTGCGACAAACACACAGCTTCAGTGGAGAGAACACAGGTAGAGAGCACGTACATCTAGCTCCAAATATAGAAAGTTAATATTGTAGTTATTTCTTTTTATTTTGACTGACATCATGCCTTGTTGTCTTTTCTAGGTTGGCTTCATCGATTACATTGTCCACCCTCTGTGGGAGACGTGGGCCGACCTGGTCCACCCCGACGCCCAGGACATCCTGGACACACTTGAGGACAACAGGAACTGGTACCAGAGCATGATCCCCGAGAGTCCCTCCCCTCCCTTCTACACCAGTGACGGGGAAGGCGGCTCACATGGGGAGGAGGAGGAGGGCGGACCTGTGGGGAGTAAATTTCAGTTTGAGCTGACGCTGGATGACCAGGATGGACAGTGTGGAGACGAGGAGAGCGCGATGATGGAGACGGCTGATGGTGTGATACTCCAAGACCACGCCTCTGATCAGGACGGGGTAGAAATGGCGACACGTGACGTCTCCCCAGCAGAAACATAGCTGAACTGATGGGGTTCTTAGAGTGCAGCAAGTTTTGCTGTTTTGTCTGAATTCATTTAATTGCAGTAGAGCAATCCTGCAATCTGGCTCTTTGGAGCTGCCTGGCAGAGAGGGCCAGACTGCATGTGGGGCACCCCTGCAAACAAGGTTTGGAAACCCTGTGGCAGTTTGTTTTTCAGCCCCCTAGAAGGGAGCTGGAAGAGGTCTGCTCTTTAAAGAAGGGACTACCGTCAGACTGCAGAGGCAGGGTAGAATCTCACAGACAAAGAAGGTGAAGTGGATGAATTGTATCCATGTACTGGGACTAGTAAAAATTCTAAACTTGCACTTCAGGAGGTTTTTTATGTTTATGTTTAATTCTTTGTATTGTGTTGGGATTAGGTGCCACCTGGTAAAAGTGTCCAACCAAAAACTACTGGTCAGCTTCAAGCTACAAGTAATTTGTACCCAAGTAGTTTTTTTTCTAACACAAAGAAAGTTGTGTGCCTTTTTTTAAACAACCGTGTCTTTTTGTAAGTGTTTTTATAATTTATTGAATTGAATTGAAAACATTCATGTAGCTGTAAAATGTGTCAGATTTTCTACAGAAAGGATACATTTGTCTCACACAGTCTTCCTAACGTTCTGGCAATATTATGAGCTTGTTCTCACAAAAGCGTTCAGTGGATGTATTTCGAAAATCAGACAACTTCCCAGCACAATTTGCACTTTGTGGCATAGGACAAAGAGAGCGTGGAAAGCATCCGTAATTTACATTATTGTAAACATGTGAACCCAACGTAATTTGATTTAGTCAACAGTTTTTTTTTCTCTCCAATAATTAATTTCACAAGCAATTAAATAAGTCATGGATCAAATCCCTTGAAAGTGGAAAAAATGTTTTGTATTTTTGAGTCCAAAAACAAAAAAACTCCAAAGATCCTGTAAAGAAAGCACTTTGATGATTCCACTGCCACCTCTGAAGAGTGTGATCCCATGTAACTAATAATAATACTTGTCAAATTGAACCTTGACATCGCCGTGTAGCACCTGCATGAAGATATCAGGCAAATGAAAGCCAATAATGAAGTGAAATTTCTCCAAAAAAATGTGTAAAAGACAAAGGAAAGAAATCTCCTCACCTTGTATTGTGCTGAGCTATCCCCATATGGAAAATCTGTTTCCACCTTGTAATTCCCCAGTTTCATCAGCTTTTGAACTTTGAATGACTGTAAGACTGTGTGCACATTTAAAAAACACCCGTTAGTAATAGAATAATTGTATCTTGTAGTTTTTATTCCAGCACTTTCAATATGTTGACAGTTGTTTAGCTAATTGCTGATCTGTCCAACACTACCTTAAAGGTACCACAATGTAAGGTGTAACCTTCAGTATAAAGGGGGAGGAGGGGGGTCAATATCGCGTCATAACACGATATCTCCCGTGTGTGTGTGTGTGTGTGTGTGTGTGTGTGTGTGTGTGTGTGTGAGTGCGTGCGTGCGTGCGTGCGTGTAAGTTGTCACAGAGTTGCACAATCTTGTTGCACCCAGCTGTGTCGTGCCAATCCTTCAGCTGTTTGTAACAGTGTATTTATTATCGTTCTCCTTGTATATGATACTGTTGATATTGATTGTTAATATTCCTTGTATATTTGATATTATTTATATGCACTACCACAGTTTGACTGAACTTGTCTGGTGGTTCTGTTTTATTGTATTTAGCAAGCTGTTTTGCTATTAAGATCGTAACATGAAGTTTCGCAGATCACTTTTGACAATTTGAAGTGTTTGCTTTTGAAATTTCAGAACCATTTCTAAACCAACATCTCACGTGAGGTGCAGAAGAAGTCTGGCTTTTGTTTTTTGTCTTTTGTTCCTGGCGGATTATGAAGGCTGGATATTTACTGCAGTATATTGTGTACAGTGACGGGTCATTGTACAGCTACAGGAGTATTTGCTGAAATATATAAACATTTGTTTCAACTATATTTTTTCAGTGTCTTCCTCACAATTTATGGTAAAATGGTGTATGTTGTGCTCAACAGATGTTTTCTATCGGATTATTAAAATGGGCATGTATTACAGAACTTTCTGGTCTGTGTGTTATTGGGTCACATTCGCAAACAAATCCTAAGAATGTCATTTACATAAATACTTATTTGTTATAATTATACATGTATATTTATTTATCCTCGTCTCAGAACTTTACATCAACATGGAGAAGGGATGACATGTTGGAATTCTTTACCTGTTTATCAAGACTAAACGACAGCCATCCCTCGGCTGTATTAAGGACAACACAAATTAGATCCATTGTCAGAGCAATTACGTGAAACCTGATGTGGTTTTGTTGATTTCATGGTTCCAGTTTTGCAACTCTGTTCATGGTTCCAGTTGTGCAACTCTGAGGGGAAAACCAGAAATGACAGGAGAAGGCAAACAACGTGATTGAGTCACTCGCCTGCACTGACACCAGTGACACGTCTTCCCTCTGATTTGAGTTCAGTAACTGCTGGACACTGAGCCAGCAATGTAAACAGGAAGGGGAGAGATAGCCACGCTATGTGCCGGGCCCTCAGGGCATTCACTCTCCCATGGCCGAGAGCACCTTGACCCGAGCAGATTAGCATCTGGAATACGTGATTAGCAGGAGGGCATGCTGGGTAAAATTGGAACGAAGCCAGAGATGACTTTTAAAGATTAAAGAGGAGGAAGACATTTAATCATGTAATCTCATTCTGATCTCTTCACTGCTCGTTCTGTGGTACTTTATTGCATTCACCATGTCACCGAGGTTTAAGTGGTACTCATTACGTAGCTATGAAAACTACCAGGTACTCCTTTGTTCCTGACACAATGCGAAAAAAGTGTACTGCCCTAAAATGTACTACATGTGCTCCATGTGTGATTTATAATTAATAAATCAGAGACATTTTGGAGATGTTAGATTTAGTTTACTTTGGAGTTTGCGGATGTCTGGATGACGACCAGAAACCTGCATCATCCTCCTTTTTCTTTAGATTCAGCAAAAATGAGGCAACTGTTGATGGTAAACACGGGCGCAAGTGTTTTCCATGGTGGTGGTCCATACTGCCATGGCAATGGGCAGTGAGGTTTGTCTCTAACACAAGTCTTGTTGGTGACTGACGTCAGTTGGCTGAGGGCAGACTGGCCCGGCCCTGGCAGCAGTGTCTGTGAACCGCCTGGGTTCAGCCTGGGCCGGAGGCTCCTTCTGCCAGTGGATCCAGCTGACAGCCAGTCAACCTCCTTTCTCCACTCCACCAGCCAGGCTCTGAATGGGCCCACGGCAAGAGAGGAAGAGAACCACTTCCAGCAAAACAAACCTGCTCTCTCCATATTCACTTTATAAAAACAAATGTCTTTCCTGGAGTTTCTCCTGGCCAATTGCTGTTTGTTTTTAGTTGAGTTGACAGTAAGGACTGAAGTCAATTGAGCAGTCATTTGGAGAAATACAGGCTAATTCCAGGATTGTGTGTTTGTGTGTGTGTGTGTGTGTGTGTGTGTGTGTGTGTGTGTGTGTGTGTGTGTTTGTGGCCAAGATCAGCTCAGAGTGGCTGAGACAGATGGGTAAGGAAGTGCGCTGAAACAGTTCTGCCCCGTTCTAAAGAAAATGATGAATCTGGAAATGATCAGATTATCCAGTCAGCATCCTCTGAGGCCTTTCAGAGTGTGTGTGTGTGTGTGTGTGTGTGTGTGTGTGTGTGTGTGTGTGTGTGTGTCTTGTGTTTCATGGACTCTAAACTGCAGGATTAGGACAATAACAGGATGCGTCCTTCCCAGAAAATGTCACAAATCATCTAGTTATCAAACATGGCGGCAGTCATCATAGATATGCCATTGTTTGCTTCCCAGTGTGGATCTGCCTTTGCATGCAACTGCCTCAAATATCTGCAAATACATGGAATGTGTATGGCAGCAGTTCTATGATCCTCAGAATGAGCAAATGCATGTGAAATGTCAAAACACACCCAAAATGTAAGACATGGTTTTCTGACCTTTCTATGAGGAAAAATAGGACCAGGCATGCAGTGTTTACTACCAACATATAAGATAATATTTATCAAATTTGCCTTTTCAGGGAAAAAAAACAAAAACTGAATAATACTGTGTTAGGGATACAAATATTATGGTAATTCTGTGTGATGAATGCATTTTTTCCTAAAATACATTCATGATGTGATTTAAAAAAATAAGTGGATTCTCGGACATTAGCCTGCGTGTAAAGCACTTGTCCGTGTCAAATCACATTTATCATGATGCATTTAAGGACATGGCACCAGCCTGACATGTGTACTGATTCCTCTGGGCTCTTTTACCCAGCGTGCAGCAAGCCTGGGAATTGTTCAGACATGGAAGGGAACATCCCTGTGGGGACGCAGCGGCACACAAGAGCATGCTGTCATCCTTGTTTGTCCAAACATTAATAAATAAATAAAACACCCTTGGGATCATACATGCATACTGAAACATGACACACTGAAGCACACGCATGCTCGCACGCACACACACACACAAACAAACACACCCACACACACTATAAATTGTGTGACATAAAAGATGAACAGATGTGACACGTGAGGATGGAGGGAGCCTGTTACACCTGAGGGGAAAAGAAGAAAGATGGAATGGTGAATATTGATTATGCATGTACAGACACACATCCATCCAAACACCAGGTGAACATGCTCCTTTCATATGCAGTGCGGATGTCAACTTCCCCACCCGGGGCGATTATAGGATCAGACCTTTAGGGGGGCTCAGCCCCTGATGAGAATGTGACACGGATACAGTGCCTTGCAAAAGTGTTAACTGGGTTCTAATCTGAGCCATGAAATTACCAACTTCTTCTCTTTCTCTGGGGATTACCAACGTTAAACTTCACAACCGCACTCCTGCATGTTTATCGGTGTGTCCCTGCTCTCCCTCTGATAGATTAGATAGAGCAAGACTCAGCCAAAGGCAGGAGTCTGGCACCATAACCTCCGATTGGCCAAAACTACGTTTCATTTGACCCTTTCCTTGACTGGGTTACAGGTGCATAGCATCGGCGACAGCGACACAGGACATTAAACCTGTTTCAAGCCCTTTGAACCTGTAATTGTTTGTCCTCTGTCACTAACGGAGAAGTTCGCAAACTCTAACTTCAAGCCCTTTTTTTTTATTATTATTATAATTTTTAGGGGGGCTGAGATGAAAATTAGGGGGGCTTGAGCCCCCACCAAAAAGGGTCTAAAATCGCCAATGTTCCCCACCAGTATTGCAACTGCACAGAATGAAGGCTTTCCCTCTGTGAAATATGGTTTCACGGTGCTCAGATCAAGATAAAAGTCTACTGTAAACCAAATCACGTTTAACCTGCATGTCCGTCTCTTGATTTTGCCCACATCCATAATCGATCTCATTTGACACGCGGACAGAGAGAGAAAGGGGAGAGAATGCAACTCTGTAGCTCTCTGGTGTGTCAAAGTGAGCTAGTGCGTGGGAAGAGATGTTCGACAACATGCACTGCAGTGAAACAGTCTGTTGTGGAGAGAAAGAAACTGAGAGAGAGAAAAATAGAGAGAGAGGAGGCCTTCCCCAAATGAAAATATATATAAAAAATATACCACATCTATTGGGGTGAGATAAACAAAACATTCTCGGTGCAGCACAACTCCTGAGATGCAATCAAAGGTTGTCTACGCCCACGGCTTAGATCTGAATCTAACAGGGGAAGCTTCATTGTTGCATATTGTCCCTTTATTTCTCAAACACACATCAAATTATGGTTAACAACGTGTGTCACTGCTGATGAATTAAAGATAAGAGTGTTGTTTGACGGTAATACCCTGTTGTTGCTGTATTTTCCAGACTTCAGTTTATTATTCTCAACCACAACCCTTTCCATAGTATAAATAGAGTATATGAACGATAAAGCTCTACAGGTTTACCTGGAAAAAATGCTCTGTGTTCAACACCTACAGTACAAAGTAAAGTTCTCCCATGTTTTTTTTGTTTTTTTATCATACTGAAACTATTGTTTTTCTTGTCATCGTACGAGAGATGAGATTAGTCACATCGTTGTTTTGTTTTTGAGTAAGGATCTGAGAGCGTCACAGTCTGCAAGCACAGGCCCAGCTTCCTCTGTGCCCACTGATCTGCACTGTATTACAAGAGCGATAAGGCCTCAGCTTTTCGCCCTCCACCCTGACCAAGGCAGACAGCTGCTCTACACCTCCAAACGCTGCCCTCCACGTCGGCATCAGGCTTCTCTAACGTGGGCCTCTGTGTGGAACTGATGGAGGATGCAGATAAGAGAGGCTGTTGTGACTGGGCTGTCTAAAAGCAAAATGTGATTATGGTCAGATAGCTTTTTGCAAATAATTGTGGTGTTTGTGTCTCTGCATGTGTGGAATGTGTGCATGGTGAGTGGTGTAAACGTGCCTATAAAGTGGTAGACTCATACTGTATAATGTGTTACTTAAGTTAAAGAACCAGTACAACAATCTAAAAAACCCTACACAAGAAAAAGTACAAAATTGTCAATCTACTTAAAGTATCAACAGTCAACACACTCTGCACTTCTGCACACTGCAGAAGGATATTTTATAGTGTATTACGTTGTCAGACTGTTACTGATGCATTATTGCACAAGTTGAATTATCTGTAGTAGGCCTAGCTAGTTTTAACTACACTACTCCACATAGCCACATTATAAACCAGGGGGGGTGGGGGGGGGAGATGATTAAATGGGTATAAAAAATTTATTCTGCTTCACAAATTGGTATTCATGGGATGCAAACTGTTATTTAAATGAAGATAAGTGAGACATTAAGAAGGGAATAACTCTTTGGTTGAACTGCTGACAACTCATAAACATCTGAAACGGAGCAAGGGCCCCGATCAACACAGCGTTTTTTGTAAGGGTTCACAAGGCAACAAAGGCTAATACTTTCCACTGCTGATAACATACTGTATATATGCGCTTTGTCTGTTTTGAAAACAGAGACACCATTGAGCACAATGTAAACAGCGTAGACGTAGGCTGAGCGTCTCGCTGTAGGCCTATGTCGAAGGGCAGCGTGGTAGAGGGGCCTACGTGCAAGATCAGAGTGCCACCAGATATGCCATGCCTTGTCTCCACTCTACCATGTCAGCCTCATTAAACCCCAGACAGCAGCAGGCCAGTTTTCCTGTTCTTCTCTCTCTCTCCCTCTCTCCCTCTCTTTTTCAGTGTTTTAGTGGTTCAGAACAAATGAAAGAGTTCAAAGAGGAAACCTTTATCTGCCGGTTTTGTTTGCAAAATGTGCTCTCTGGTGCCGTTAGCAGGGGAAAATCAAGTGTCAGTTAGGGCAAGTGTAAGATCTTTATTTACTTTGAAGTCCCGCTCAGGCAGGGGCCCTCAGTCAAGCATGTGCTACCAGTGCTCTCACTCTCTCTCCTGAAATAAAGCTATTGATGACAGCACAGATGGTATGCAAATTAAGTGAGAGGTTGGTTTTAATTGGAAATTGTTATTGCACCAAATATGGAAATATTTGGTGTTTTATATGTTATATGGGTTATGCGTGAATAAGTATATATTGCTATTGTTTGAAATATATATTCTGACAAAATCAAAGGTTATGAAGTATAAAGAATAAAACACAATGTTAAATAATGTGGGACCAACCGAATCAAATACATAAATGGCCTAATTTAATTCATAGAAATTTCTTTTACAGGTTTTCGGTTACACTGCTCCCACCTAAAATATGCAATTGCCAATGTCTAATAAGAATACTTCTTCTTGAATGCACTGGGTAAATTATTTACCTAGTGCCCTTTATAAAAAGGGCGCGATATTTACCAGTGCAGTAGCGACACCTTGTGGCCACAGGGGTTAATCACAGTGTGACTTGGAATGCAGCGAGCATGTAGGGCCTATCGCCAGCGGGCGTCGCTGTTGAGCTGCGCACACTCATTGCACACACCGCACAGACAGCAGAAGTCAACCAAAGAATTTCTGCTACAGCTGATTCGGTCGCCATTTTTGTTGCGAACATAAACAACACCAGTGAGTCGCGTTGGCATTTGGATGTACCGCTGTATGGAAGAAAGCGACCATAGCCTCCCCCCGCTGCAGCGCTGACATTTTCCACCGGAGATGACAGCTGATTTGGTCACCTGAGCCAGTCGGGTAAGAACGCCTCGCGGTCGAGCAGCAGGGTCCTGAGCTGCTGATGTAACATTTGCTGTTTAAATGGGTTGTTGTGTGCGCACGATGCCATGACAACGACGCAGCTGTCATTAGCACACTATATGGATCCGATTTTACTTCGATATCTGTCTGCGTTTATGCGAGAAAATGCACACTTGGTTTTTGGAACCATATAACGTTAGTACCGCGTACCTGACGTGCGCTGACATGTACAGACATCGTGCTAAAGGCCACCTGGTATGTGTTCATGACACACAGCCAAAAGAGCTGCTTGTATCTTTGTATTTCTGTATTAAGACGAGCTGTTTTCCCACAGAGATGGGGCTCCAGGGTGGATTTCCTCAACGGGAGGGAGCGGAGGTTTAAAGGGGGGGCGGGGAGGGCAGCAGAGGGGCCTTGCTGCTCGTCAGCCCTGAGGAGATGGACCAAGAGTACGAGAGACGGCTGCTGAGGCAAATCAACCACCAGAACCTGCCGACAGAGGCCCGCCTGTCAAAGGTGAGATACAGAGACTGTGTGTGTGTGTGTGTGTGTGTGTGTGTGTGTGTGTGTGTGTGTGTGTGTGTGTGTGTGTGTGTGTGTGTGTGTGTGTGTGTGTGTGTGTGTGTGTGTGTGTGTGTGTGTGTGTGTGTGTGTGTGTGTGTGTGTACCTCTTGTCTAACTATATTTGTGGGGTCCAAAAACCGGGAGTTCAGTATGCTTGTGGGGTCCCGACAGCTTTGTGGGGCCAAAATGCTGGACCCCACAACTTTGAAGGGCTAAGACTTGGGTTTAGGATTAGGGTTAGCATTAGGTTATGGTTAGGGTAAGGGTTAAGGTTAGGCATTTAGTTGTGATGGTTAAGGTTAGGGTAAGGGACTAGGGAATGCATTATGACGGGTCCCCACAAAGATAGTGTGTGTGTGTGTGTGTGTGTGTGTGTGTGTGTGTGTGTGTGTGTGTGTAAATGCCCTGAATAATATTGTGCCCGGTAGTAAAAACCCTGCTGCAAATTCACTGTCCCTCTTTTTCCATCCTTTTCCATCCCAGTGTGTAAGTGTTACCTGCAGTCCTGTCAGTGTTAAGTCAGGGGACCGCTTCATTCCCACCCGAGCTGGAAGCAACTGGAGCATCAACTTCCACTACGCCAATGTGAGCAGTTCTTCATCTCCTCAGTTACATAATCACTTGACTTTTTACACTGCCCTACAAAAACACAGTTTGATAGTCAAAGGTGTATATATATATATATATATATATATATATATATATAAAAACTTGCAAACCCTTCCTTTTCTCTCTGCAGGAGAACTGCCGCTCCCCAAATCAGAACCATAAGGCAAAGGATGCAAGTTCAGACTCGAGCAAAGGTCAGACATGTGTACACCTCTGAATTCCCCCAGTTGTCGTTTTTCCTTTTCTTTTCCTGAGCTATAGTGTATCTCTAGACCATCTGTGTTTCCATCACCTTTTTCCACTGCCACCCCTCCAGATGCTGTGGCGTATGCTGCCCTGTTGAGGAATGAGTTACTGGGGGCAGGGATAGAGACTGTGCCAGACCCTCACACAGATGACCGGCGGCACGCAGTCCTCTCCCAAGACTCTCACAGCCTTTTTAGGGTATGAGTCATGAAAAAAAATATGGCTATCCAATTCCAGACTAATTTGTTTCCAAAAAGCTCCTTAAAGACACTAACACTGACGTTGTAATGATGAAGTTGTAAAGCAAGTAGTAATGATAATAACTCATTTGCTAGAGTGACTTAACTGCAAAATAATCCTTGACTATAATTCTGCTTTCTCCACAGTACACTGTACACACTAAGAGAGTGCCTTTCGATAGCGATAATGAAGTCTCACCCTACTCCCTTTCTCCACTTAGCAACAAGAGGTATGACATATCTCACATACTGCACACTGAACAGAAACACTGCTTAAACTATGCTTAGAATCAGAAAAGGATTTATTCCCAAGTAAGTAACACATACAAGGAATTTGCCTTGGTGGATGGTGCATACCTAAACATTAACATATTAAAAAGGTAAATCAAATATATATATATATATATATATATATATATATATATATATATGTATGTATGTATGTATGTATGTATGTATGTATGTATGTATGTATGTATGTATGTATGTATGTATGTACACCCCTATGTGAAATTCCCATAGAGGCAGGCAGATTTTATTTTTAAAGGTCAGTTATTTCATGGATCCAGGATACTATGCATTCTGATAAAGTTCCATTGGCCTTTGGAATTAAAATAGCCCCACATCATCACATGCCCTTCATCATACCTAGAGATTTTATCATGGGGTACTTTCCATAAGATCATCTCTCAATGCAATTCAAACCAGCTATTAGGCTAACCAACATAAAACCATGCCAATCTCTAGGTATGGTGAAGGGCATGTGATGATGTGGGGCTGTTTTAATTCCAAAGGCCAAGGGAACTTTATCAGAATGCATAGTATCCTGGATCCATGAAATAACTGGCCTTTAAAAATAAAAATCTGCCTGCCTCTATGGGAATTTAACATAGGGGTGTACTCCTTTAGTTGCCAGCGGTTTAGACATTAATGGCTGTGTTGAGTTTTTTTGAGGGGACTGCACATTTACACTGTTATACAAGCTGTAAACTTAATACTTTACATTGTAGCAAAGTTGAATTTCTTCAGTGTTGTCCCATTAAAAGATAGAAATATTTACAAAAATGTGAGGGGTGTACTCACTTTTGTGAGATACTGTGTGTGTGTGTATATATAGATATAGATATAGATATATGTGTGTGTGTGTGTGTGTGTGTACAATATAACTGTTTAACAATAAGAAAACATGTTGTATGGTTTAGTGCAGGATGTGCAAAAATGTTGAGGGATGTGCAAAAGTTCAGGATATGTAGTATGTGCAATGGACAGTCCAGGATGTTTGTTAATGTAACGTGTAGTGTCTGGGGTGGGTTTAAGATACTGTGTCAGTGGGGGTCCCGGGCCCTGTTAATATGCTGTTATAGATAACTTAACTTTCCCTATTTTGTCTCGATGTTTCTGTAGTCACAAGCTGCTCCGCTCTCCTCGTAAACCAGCCCGTAAGATCTCCAAGATCCCCTTCAAAGTGCTGGATGCGCCGGAGCTACAGGATGACTTCTACCTCAACCTGGTGGACTGGTCAGCAGGCAACTTGCTCAGTGTCGGTCTGGGTGCCTGCGTCTACCTGTGGAGTGCCTGCACCAGCCAGGTCAGAGGAGAACTAAAGGCAGTCATTTACACTTTTACAGTTTTATTGCAGAATTTCTTCTCAGTTGATGCCTAGAAGGGAAGGAAGAAAGTCTGTGACTGATCTGCCTAAGAGAAAAGTGGAAATGGTTAATTTATGTACTTTGCGTTCTAACAGGTGACAAGATTATGTGACCTTTCAGTGGATGGAGACTCTGTTACATCAGTTTGTTGGAATGAGAGGGTGAGCTGCCAGAACTGAACTGAACTGCTTATTTACGACAGTAGTATAAGAGGACATGAACTGTTTGTAAGGAGAAAAATAATCGGAAAATAACAGCGTGATTTGTTCCTGATCCTCCTTTCAGGGGAGTCTTGTTGCCGTGGGAACCCACAAGGGTTACGTTCAGATCTGGGACGCAGCAGGAGGGAGGAAGCTGACCAGCCTGGAGGGTCACTCGGCACGTGTAGGTCAGTCGTAGCTGGAGTAAGGTGGAATCACAGACTGTTGGTTAAAATCAGTTTGAGTCTGCTTTTAGGAAACTAAAAGGAAATAAAGGAAAATCTCCCAACATAGCTTTTGAAAAGAATTTTAACAGAATTTAATTTAATAGCCCAAAATTCCAACACATACTGTATATTGTACTACTGAATGTGTTATTATCATATAAAAAACGGCAGATAGATTTTTGATAGCCACAGTGAAATATGAGACCCTCCCTCCCCCACTTTGTGCTCAAGGCGCCCTGGCATGGAACGGAGAGCAGCTGTCGTCGGGGAGTCGGGACCGAGTGATCCTACAGCGGGACATCAGAACCCCCCCTTCGGCTGAAAGGAGGCTGCAAGGTCACAGACAAGAAGTGTGTGGTCTCAAATGGTCTCCTGACCACCAGCACCTCGCGTCCGGAGGCAACGACAATAAAGTGAGAGAGTTTAAAACTCAATTCATTTTTTTTTTTTTTTTTGTCAGTGATTTTTGCATTAAAAATAATCCGGAGACTAAAGCCCAAATAATCTGTGGCTGTTAAAGTGAACATGTTCTAGTTTGAAGAACCCATTCCTTGTTGTCTCCCGTCCAGTTGTTGGTGTGGAACAGCTCCAGCCTTCTCCCTGTGCAGCAGTACAGTGACCACCTGGCGGCAGTGAAGGCCATCGCCTGGTCCCCCCACCAGCACGGGCTGCTGGCGTCAGGGGGCGGCACCGCCGACCGCTGCCTGCGCTTCTGGAACACACTGACGGGTCAGGCGCTGCAGAGCACAGACACCGGCTCCCAGGTCTGCAACCTGGCATGGTCCAAACACGCCAACGAACTGGTGAGGGGACACACACACACACACACACACACACACACACACACACACACACACACACACACACACACACACTCTCAAATGTATATGCCACCCCGGAGATGTTATCTTTGTATGCAGAAATTGTCCAGCTTAAGGATAATGACAATATAATTACCAATTAAATGTAATTTAATATTTGGTAAAAATAAATAAATAGTATCCTTCTTTATCCATTAATGTAATAAATTAACAAAAAATGTAATCACATTGGATAAAAATAAGAACATCCTGCCCCCATGTAGAATGTAAATGTAGGTATTACTACAGTGTAAAGCTAGATAGTGTGAAATGTGCTATATTATCAGAAAACAAATAATATACTTTCAGTGTAGAGTAGGGCTGCCACCTCTTAGTCGATTAGTCGACTAATCGGTTGTTTTGGTCTTAGTCGACTAAGATTTCTTTAGTCGATTAGTCATTTTTTATGCTTATTCATGCTTAATTACTTATTTCCAAGAAACTTCTGAGCACATTTATGGTAAACACAAGATTTAAAGTGGTGCTTTTGCAGGATTAATTGTGGAGAAACTCAGTTTTACAGATGGTTAATTAACTACATTTATATTGTGCTTTTCTAGTCTTAACCACCTCTCAAAACGTACAGCTCTGTCAATTAAATCTATTAATCGATTAGTCGACAAAATCGTATAAGTGTTAGTCAACTAAGAATTTCTTTAGTCGAGGACAGCCCTAGTGTAGAGATTTTAGAACGGTATGTAGCCATTAATTAACATTTTGATTGCAAGTAGAGGGACATTTTGTTACATTTTGACCAGTTAATTTACACTTAGTTTCCAATATTTCAAGTGATTCAACTGTAGAGTGAGACTGTACTGTACTTAGTGTCAGTTTTGTATTGGATTGAATTATACTGACACTTATATAATACAGTACAGACTAGCACTACAGAACTCCAAACTAAGTAGATGTGTACATGTTTTGCATTTTTAGCTAATTGTTCTCTCTTTGTTTACAGGTGAGCACTCACGGCTACTCTCAGAACCAGATCCTGGTGTGGAAGTATCCGTCACTAACACAGGTGGCTAAGTTGACAGGACACTCCTACAGAGTGCTGTACCTGGTAAGACTGCAGGTTTAAATCAGTAGCCATGCAGGTTGAATGTAAGGGTCAGTGGAACTGGACTGCCAATAACAACATGTACAAATACAAGTTGAAGTCCGGCATTTAAAATCAGTACACAACTAGTATCGGAAAAATGTACTTCAAAGTTTCAAAAGTAAAAGCACTCATTATGCAGAGTGGACCCCCCTTTGTTATATTTAATTTACATTATTGATTTATTACTACTGATGCATTAAAGTACAGGCTGCATTTTAGCCGGAGGTTGAAAAGTCTCCCTTTAATCAGAGCCCTCACATAAGAATGTAGTAGAGCCTAAATAGTAATACTTATCACTTAAAAAAAGCAACTTAGAGGAGAGTGACAAGGCAAGGTGGGATTTCTGTTTTTGTTTGTTTTCCTTGAGACCGCAGAGGGTGGTGGGATGGGAGGGTTTTTTCTTCTTGTTCAATTGTATTTGTATGTTCTGTATGTTCTAAATATAAAAAAAACACAATAAAAAAATGTATCTTAAAAAATAAAAAAAGCAACCAGGGAAGAAACCGAACTAAGTGACTGTCTGCTGCCTATCGATCTCCTCCAATCCGTTTCATTACCGCACACACAACAAACAGCGCTATCCTTCTATGTTGATAAATAATTATTAAATGACTAAAGCTGGATTACTGTGCCTTATTACATGGGTAATTTTTGGGGTAATATATATGTAATACACAGTATTACAGACAGTATGAGAAAAAGTATGAAAGCATGTTCTAGTAAAAAGAAAAAATAATAGTATGAACCTGAAAATTAGCATAATGTGGGAACTCTCCCGATATACACATACCAAAATGTTCACCCTCTCACCGGTTGTTCTCTGTTTGTCGCCCCATTTGAGGCTGTGTCACCAGATGGAGAGGCCATCGTTACAGGAGCTGGGGACGAGACGCTACGTTTCTGGAACGTCTTCAGTAAAACACGCTGCACCAAGGTACCTGCCACATAGCCATTATATACACAGGTCTGATGTCTTTGTTACTGAATGACTTCTTGAAAGCACTTACTCTCAGCTCTCTGTAAACGCTGAGGGCTCTTTGTGTAGATGATTCAACAGTTTGAAAGTTGATTTGACCAAAATCATAAAAAACATGTCAATGCCTGGATAAGGTCTTGGTTTAAGTTGAATTTGACCAACCAAGAACTTGGATATCTTGGAAATCTTTGGAACGAAGGATATGGCGCGTTTTAATTTTTGTCGACACGTTTAATTTCCTTTTATTCCCAGGAATCAAAGTCCGTGCTGAATCTCTTCACAAGAATACGGTAGCGAGCAGCCCGGGTCAGGACTGGTTTCAGGAGGAGCTTACTGAGCTGTGGTTGAAATTCACAGAGTTACCAACGACACTCACAGACTAGCCCTTAGAGTCCTCTCATCTCAGTGCACCAATCGCCACTACAGCCCTCCTCAAATCCACGTTTTCTACAGAGGGCACGGCCCCAACTTCCAACAACTGCCATCTCTCACAGTGACGTCACTGATAAACACAAAAAAAACAAGCAGTCTATTGCCAGGACACGTTGTCTGCTTAAAAAAGTCAGTCTTGTTCTCTTTTTCTGTTGTGGAAGTGAGGAATTGTTTTTATTATATATTAGCAGAAGTATACATGTAGAGTTATAAGCTATATAATGTAACCACGTCACATTTTTTAAAAGGCTCTCCTTTGTAACAGAAGAAGTAGCCTGATTTGTGTGTGTGTGTGTGTGTGTGTGTGTGTGTGTGTGTGTGTGTGTGTGTGTGTGTGTGTGTGTGTGTGTGTGTGTGTGTGTGTGTGTGTGTGTGTGTGTGTGTGTGTGTGTGTGTGTGTGTGTGTGTGTGTGTGTGTGTGTGTGTGTGTGTTTGGGGATTTCTATATTTTGATAATGAATGAATATGATCTACAAAAGCAGTATACAAGAGAAGAGAAACAATAAATAGGTGAACACACACACAGTTTCTCATGCAGCTGCAAAGAATGAACTGTTTATTGGCGTCTTGTCAGTTTGTCAGAAGGAGTGGAGGTTTGGATCCATATCTGGAGATCAGTAAAAGGCCATGTGGCACTTTTTTTTTTTTATCCTGCTTGGGAAGTTGTAAAGGTATTTTATCAAGAACATTGCACAGAGGTCCAGTCATCCTAATAACCACAGTCCACTTAATCTGTGTTTTTGCTTTGGTTCAGTCCAAGTATTACAGTATGGTTTTTTTTGTTGTCTGATGCCACTTGAACAGTCCTATTTGGCGCCGTTTATCATTGAAACAAATTCAGATTCTGGGTTTTCTTTTGTTACTTTCTCTTGAACTTTCTTTTAAACTCCGAGCGCTACCAGCTCAGTAATCTGAGTATCCAGACCCCTGCAGGCCCCGACAGAGCAGAGAAAACTCCTTCACGATTTCTTTAACACGACGTTTGTTGGTTTGCTCCCTGGAAGAAAGGGAAAAAAAGATGTATGAATTTTTGTCGAAAAATGTCACTTTATTGCACTGTATTTTGGTGTCTTTTTGGCACAAATCTGTCATCCAAGTTTATGATTTGTGTTATTTTTTTTTCATGCAGTTCTGTTTTCACTCTACTATTGCACAGAAAATGTGGTTTGCAAAATTATTTAATGCAACTGAGAGACTTCTGCTCTCAATATCCCCCATCATGTTCCTACTGTAATGAAGAGAAATGTGTTTCTGTTGTGTTGACTCATTCATTGTGCGAGAATGTACAGCCAATTTAAAGTGGCCAATTTACCTAATTAACCAAACCTGCATGTCTTTGGACTGTGGGAAGAAGCCGGAGCTCACGGAGTAAACCCATGCTAAGGAGAACATGCAAACTCCACGCAGAAAGGCCCAAGCCGGCCGCTGGCTTCCAACCCAGAATCCCTTTTGCTGTGAGGCGACCCAATGAACTTATGACTCGATAAAGTTTGTCATTTTTCTCTCTTGAATGAGTTTTCTTACAGTATTTTCTTTTGAGACACCTGCATGGAATTTAGTTTTTTTTTTGATGAATGAAGAGTTTTGAGTACATAACACCTTTTGAAACAAAACCAGTTAAGGTGTACCAGGTAGATAATGATCACCTCAGAAGCTGCTGGCTGAAGGTGTGTTTCTGCTCTGTGGAGACCTGGGCAGAGGGGAACCCTGGGGTCTGAAGCGTTTCTTTCAGCCACTGGGACAGCAGAACTGGACAGTGTCTGTTTAGACTCAACAACACCTCCGAGAAGTGATCCGTCAGACTGCGAGGTGACTCGCCCCCAACCGCCTGACACAGAAATAAAAGCATACGCTTCCATTAGAAGACAGTTTGGTGGTTATGGTTTTAAATAAGAATAAACATCAGGGATAAAGTGCATCCACTGGTTAAATAATTAAGTTTACAAAAGAGTGATTGGGCGCTCTCAAAATCAATACGCATAATGACTTCGCACAGGGCACTACTGATAAATATTTCATATCTAGTTGTGTCTGATGACTGGTTCACCTGGAGTACAGTCTCTGTCAGAAGCTTTCCATCTCTGTGCAACACTTCACCAAGCAAGGGCATGTCTTTGCAACGAGGCAACAGCTCTGTCTGCAAGGGACCGGGCAAAAATCACAAGAATCTATGAGCCCATGAGTTGAAATTGAGATTAAAACTAGCTTACAATTAAAACTTGAACATTTCTGCCTCAACTTACAAAGAATAGAGTGGCTGCTTTAACTGTGGGTGTCTCTGGGAACTTCAGTGATAGAATCCCTGGAGAAAACAGAGGATAAAAAGATTTTTTTTCCACACAAAAAAAAACTTCTGAGGGGAAGGGTGTGTCTTGATTTTAAACACAGTAATTTGTAAAGAGAAAAAAAAAGAGCTAAGGCAAATTATAACAGGGGTCAAATTATCCTCTACAATTCATTTGAATCAGTTTTGATACCATTTTTTTTATTTGCTGTTCTTAACATGCAAAAGAAGATCCTATATTAAATATTGAGTCAAATTCGTGAGAATGACCTTTATACAGTACAAGTATGCAGTGATACTCACCGCTGTAAAACAGCCCTTTAACATCCAGCCGGTCAGACAGGAACATATCAGGCTTCCTTTTAAGAATCTAAATGAACACAAAGTGATTAGGTTTTCTGTGTGCTGCAAATGTACATAACAATGGATAAGAATATTCAACCCACCTGAGCATGAAGGTGCATAAATGATTCTGCAATATCAGGATGATCCCGTGGACCTGTAAAATAAATATAAGTTAAGACCAGAAAAACATGTCTAAAAAGTAAATAGGAATTAAGTGCAGGTGTTTATTACCTTGCTGAAATATAGTGAGTGTGGCAGAGGTCAACACCTCAATAAGGTTTTTGATGATAGAGATGTGGTGTTCTTCTCCGGCAAATATGTGAACCATCTTAAAAAAAAAAGAAAGAAAAACATGTTAAAGAGTCTGAATTGCAGTTTGGAGGGATAATGCTTTTATCCACATTTTCATCTGTGGGGGCGTACCTGCCGTGCCAGGTCCAGAGCTGAGGCTTGTGGGAAGGCACTATAGATCTGCCCCAGCATCTCACTCAGCTGAGCCACCATGGGCCCGAAATCATGTAGGAGGGTTCGAACTGATTTCTCAAATACCCCACACACTGCCTGGAGAGGGAAAGGGAGAGAGCTGTGAGTCAGTAAGCGCACACGTAGATAAATCATACAGGCACAGACACACAAGACACACACACACACACACACACACACACACACACACACACACACACACACACACACACACACTCAATCAGGCTTATTCTTCTGTTACAAAGGAGAACCTTTTAAAAAATGGGACGGTGTACACACATATTTATGTAAGCAGTAAAAAAAATACTCTTACCTCTACTACCTCTGAGTCATCAAGCCACTTGCTGAGGATGGTTTGGATCAATGTGAACACTTGCTGTAGCACAACAACAACCTAAAAATAAAATTTGAATATATTTATGAGATATAGCATTTAAAATAAGTATATTTGGTTCAATTTAGCAATTTTGCATGTTCAGAAATTTAGATGCAGAAGGCCCATTCTGAGGGTTGATGAATAAACCACTGTTTGACTGGTGTTTAAGGAAACAGTTACGGTAATTTGATAATATTCAGACATAGTAGCTGGTATGATATATATTTATATATATATATAAACATATATATTTCTATGGCTAAACTCACTGGATTCTGCGTGATCTGTGAGGGAGTGAGTCTTGGGCTAGATGCTCCCTCTGAGCTGTCTGCTTGTCTGTTGATGTCCAGAGTGGTAAAGAGACTGGACAGCATCCCCAGGATGTGGATAATAGACTGTTTGTTAGTAGGATCAGGCTGTAAAGGGAGACAACAAGGATGGGTTTGATATTTAGCCTTGTGATAACAGTCATAATTGAAGTGAAGACATTGTCAAAGGTTACAGCGGTTGTGAGAGCAGAGTGCAATTTATAAGCTGTTAGTGTAAAAGTTGTGTCAAATGCTGCAATCAAAAGTAGCCAGTAGTATCTGAGGCTCTGTCAACAGACATTTCAGACCTCCTTACTGACTGTCACCCTGGATAAGTGTCACTTAGCTCATTAAAATGTATTGTATCTGCACACTGATAACTGTGCACTACATTATGTTGAAGTGAACTGTTTGATTATATTTATAATTGAAGGAATATTTCAATGTACTTATTTTGATCATTACTGCTTACTAGTAGAGTGTTATTAATTATTAATATTTATTTTAAGTATATATCGAATCTACTTACAGTATACTACATTGTATGAGGCCCAACTTTATTGTGAACCTAAACTGATATGCAGGCTGGGACTACAACTACTGTGACATTACTTTCAAAAGATACTGCAACAAACATAAATTTCTTAAAGCAATCAATCAAATATGCCTATAAATAGTGTATGAAAATTAAATTGTACCTTTAAGCTAGAGCCTGACCGATAAAGGATTTTTAAGACCAATATCGATACAAATATTTGGTGATTAAAAATCCGATATGCCGATATATTGGCCGATATATATATATATATATATATATATATATATATATATATATATATATATATATATATATATATTTTTTTAAATCCAGAAACGCATAACAAAACATAAACAGATTTCCCTAAAATTAGTTATTTGTAGTTATTTATGAGACCTCACTAAAATAATATGGTAATGCAGTTTAAAAATAAACTTGTTTGTTTTATTGTCACAACAGAACAGAGGAAAATCAAAAGATATTTAAGTTCTGATAAATAAAATGTATAAAAAGACAAACTTAAGATATGAAACTTAAAGGGTTAAACCCCAGTGTTGCCAACAACGACGTTGTAGAGCGCCCTCTTGTGGACAAACTATACAACGTCAACACTCATAAAATGGTCGAAGGGTGTTTCGTCCTTTTTTATTTTATTTTTTAAATATAAATTTATCGGCCATTATAAATGCCGATACCGATTGTTTGGAAAATGCCTAATATAGGTCGGGCTCTACTTTAAGCTTTTGTAACCATACTTTAATGTAAACTGTTGGGCTTTTTTTTTTTTTTTAAATACCCTAACTTGCAGTAAAATAATATGTTTTTATTTAAATTTAGCAACAACACATAATAAAGTGCTTCTAATGAACTCATTACTTAAAGTATAATATAGTATAATTGCTTTATTCAATTTGTACTTGGGCACAACCACCTCCAGTACAATATATTTATTTATTGGTTTGTGTTTTAATTTGTGGATTTTCTTTGGATGTACCTCCTGCTGGGCCAGTGTATCCAGCTGCTGGACGTGAGGGGTTATAAGAGAGTGAAGTCTGCCCAGAACCTCCTCTACCGGCAGGGCGGACAGGAGGAAACCCAGAGCCTGCATCAACCACATGCACTGGCTGCTCTGCACACAGACACACAGAAACACACACAGCACACATTATACATGATGTCCTCAGAGAGACGCTTGGTGCACTTATGTTCACAGAATAGAGAAGAACTGGTGAATGTTGAAGGCTGTTTACTCACCTTATGGATTTCTTTTACCAGTACATCCTGCAGAGGAACACAAGTGTTAAAGGGAACATTTTCATACTTATTTTGGGTCTCTACTAGAACATGTTTACATGCTTTAAGGTTAAAAAAATACATTATTGTTATCATGCTATCTGTCTGAATGTACTGAATGTACTCTGTCTGAAGCGCTCCGTTTTAGCGCCTGTCTCTTTAAGCCCTCCCTACCGAAAAAGCCTGGTCTGTTCTGATAGGTCAGTGTGTCTGCACCGTTATTGCAACTGGGGAATGACTGTAACAGCACTGTAGGGTCATGTTCTTCTACCTTATATATATTATATACAGTAACATAGTACATCACAACCCTACGGAAGTCCTGACGGCTTGTTTAAAAGCCTCGTTTCTGAATAAGGGCTGTGTGCATTTCTCTGTGGATTGAGCATGTTATTCTTTCACAGTATTTATATAGTACCCAACCTGCTTTATAATCCAAAAAGATTTTTTTACAATATGGGACGTTTAATACAAAGACAGTAATCGCACCAATGTTTAAAAAAAAGGCTGTGTGTCAGACCTGTGACACGGTCAGGATGTCCTGAGCGTAGGGGCCGAGGTCATGTCTACACTCCCTGCAGATCCTCTTTAGAGTGGATACACTGGACACAGACAGTTCTGCCTTCACAAGGCCCTGAAGCACCATTGGTAATATGCCAACCAACATCACGGGGTGATCAGCCAGCCAATCAGCCAGGGATCCTGGCCAACAGGAGTAATGCAGTAAGGGGGTACATGTCATGGATAGTGAGTGTAAATGGGTTTGAGTGCAGACCAGAAGGCAACATTTACATCTATGGCCATAAATAATCCTGGTTGTATTTTGTAAAATTCTGCTTTATTGTAAAACATTAAACAAAACAAAGTCATGAGACTATATTAATAGGGACAAAATAGGAAACAGGTGTCTGTTATGTACCTATTGTGTACATGACGGTGTCAGCCAGCATAACGTTGCTGATGTTGATTCTGGGGATGAGGCCAATAAGACCAGGGATAACGTCAGAGTAGTTCACATCTATAGTCTCAGCTATGGACTGGAAGCCAAATAACAGGGCCTCTGTGTCCTGAAGAGGAGGAAAAAGTATGTTAGGTCAAGAGGGGAAGAGAAAACACAATCAGGAGGTGGTAGGAATACAGAGTTACACACAGTAAGAAAGAGAATCTAGAGAAAAAAAAAATCTGCTTTGTAAAATACTGTGCAGGTAAAACTTTATAAAGATAGTAGATGTACATGGAATGAAAATCAGTGATTAATGATGACATTACCTGCCATACTGCTGACTGTTGGGGGTCCATCAGCTGTTGGCCCAGCCTGTCATAGAGGTTGCTGAGCAGCTCTGCCCCCAGCATTTCATACACATACATCAGAGTGTCGGAAATGTCCACTCTGAAATGCAAAAGAGACGTGGAAACATATTTGGAGAATAGCTACCATCTTAAGCCCCACTGGCTGAAATGTCTCGACAACTATTGGCTGGATTGCCATGAAATGTGGTACAGACATGTATGTTTTGTCCATTCAAATCCAAAGACTTTCTTTCTTGTGAGGAACGAGGTCAAATCCAGTTTTAGAGCTCCTTAAACACCACCTTTAGTTTTGTGTCTTACCTGTAAATTCTGAACTGCTCCTTGTCATCAGAAGACCAGGATGCATACTCCTCCTGGGAGGGATAGTGGGATTTATGTAGTAGCACGTCCACCAGTTGGAAGTAAACCGGCCTGTAGACGTGCAGGTAAACTGCCTGCTTCTCCTCCTCAAATGACAAGATGTCATCCTGAACATGCAGGACAAAAATAGAAAGAAAGCATGGTGATTTAATGCATTAATGCAGTTACATGAGTAGCATATTTAACAGAAAAGAAGAAAAAAAAAAACATCTAATGTAAAAAAATATATATATTTATCTCATTCATTTGTGATTTTTACCTGCAGAGTGTACCAGAAGGTGAGTGTCAGGGAGCTGGTGGTCTCACTGACTGGGTAGTGCCCAGGGATGCCGGTACAAAAAAGAATCATGTTAACCAAAGCCAGATATTCTTGCCAGTGCTCCACCTGTTCCAACAAAACCCTGTCATACACAAACACATTGTTCCAAATTAAGAAATGAAAGCCATTCACTAAGGCCCGGTTATAGGATAGCGGTGTGTGTGTGTGTGTGTGTGTGTGTACCTGGAGTGTGTTTCCCCCATAGCAACAGCAATGCGACAGATACCGTGTGAGGTTTCCATGTCCCCATCCTGAGCTGCTGTCTTCAGCTGGTCATGGAGACCCAGCACCTGAGGCATCAAGTTTACCAGAGCCTCAATGTACCTGCACACACATGTTCTGGTTCACACACCTGGAAATAGACTGTGACCTGAATGAATGTATGATGCAGTGTGCTTATCACCTCTGGCTGTCCGGCTGTGAGATTGCATTGACTATCGTCTCCACAGCCGTGTCGAACAGCTCTGTGTTGGACAGTGCAGTGAAACAGTCCTGGACCAGTTCATGACTCTCCCCTAACGGCACATCCAGCCCCACCCAGCTGGACAGGCAGCGGAGCACCTTCTCTTTCACCTGGATCGAGGAGTCCTGGCTTTGGAGCAGCTGACGCAGCATGGGACACACCACGGCCCACTCCCCAGCCAGGGCCTCCCTCAGCAGGCAACGACGAGCGTGAGCCAGCCGGCTGCTCTGGAACTCCTCTGGAAGTACAGTGAGAAGCTCCAGCAGTGCGAGGCAGTGTGCGTGAGGGTCCTGGGTGGCCTCTGCACCAGAGCCGCCTTCAGAGTCAGGCTTCTGCGGTTGGAAGGCCCTCACCATGTCTGCCACCGGCTGGGACCAAGCCTGTGGAATCAAGTTAAGAGCCATAGAAGCCAGGGCTACACACAGCCTGGTTAGCACCAGTTTGGGCCCAGAGGAGAAGTGTAGGATGTGGGAGAGGAGCTGCATCTTTAGGCTCTCATGCCGGTCTGTGGGGAGGTCGCTCCAGTGACGGGAGATCTTGGTGTGGAGGGTGCTGGCGCCAAAAAACTGAACTTCAGGGAGCTGCAAAGCGACAGACTCACATTATGGAGATACTGTAACAGATGCTGTCGACATATACACAATATTTATGTTTTGCAGCTCTAATCAGCTCTGACATCCAACCAGTCTTTCTTAACTGCATTATGCCTCATGTTCTTGCATACTGCAATAGTTGCAAATGTTGACGGTGCAGTTGTAAAGATGTCTGAGCAGAAGCACAACAGACCTTGTCAGGGCCAAGCAGGGCCCAGCAGAACTGCCATGCCTGTGCAGAGGCCTGGGCTTTGGTCAGCCATTTCTGGGCCACATTCTTATGCTCCATGTCTGGGTCAAAGTACAGCTGGTAGAGAGCCTGGAGGAGGAGAGAAGAACCAATACAAAAGGGAACACTTGAACAAAATGTAATTTGGTCATAACTGGTAAGGATAGTACTGATGATGCGGCATATTTGGTAAAAATCACAATAACAATCAGTACCCCTTATATTTCCTGACTGAGGTGGTATAGTATAATGACAATAAATGCATCTTGTGTAACAGGTTGTTAATTGAATTGTTGAGTTGCACAGACAACAAGCATGAATAATAATGCATGCTGAATGTCTAATTGCTTGAATAGAGTAAAATAAACAGATGTTGTTATAGCAACTAATCCAAGGCACATGGTGTAAGTTATTATTAGGACAGCATATGCTTATAGCTGGTATCATGTTACAAAATGTCCAGTTTGTCCAATCTCCCTGTGTTGAACGACAATTAAACAACCCCCATTTTCTATTTGACCAACTTTGTTTTAGCCTATTACTTGAGTTATTCTATCAAATAAGATATCCATCTATGAGATGATGCTGCAGCTCCTCTTTTTGACAAACATATGTATTCAAATTAGCTTTCGTGTTCTGAATGGTGTTACAGAAGCTCCATCTGTGGACATAGCTCAATAAACAATCATCCAGTGAAGTGGCTGATTATTGACGAGTAACTTACCGCCTCCACATTCTCCATCGTTAACTCCAACTCCGCCGGGCTGACTCCCGGATTGGCTGGAGGCTCCATCTGGCACAACGTAAAGGTGTCTCCCCGTTGTCGTTGAAAATCCCTCAGAAATTAAAGCCTGATCGACAAAAAAAAATAAATAAAAAAAAGTTATTAAAACGAGACACTGTCCTCTAAAGTGTGTCAAAGCACGCTGACAGAGGACGCAGCGGGTCATTCAGCTGTCCATACAGTACACATGTGGGCAGTGCGCTCAGGCATGACGACACACTGACCTCTGTGGGGGCTGAAAAGTTGTTCTCACATTACCACCTGCCAACACTGACACCTATTCACCTATCACCGTTAATGTCTAGAAACTACCATTGCCGCCAAGCCTATACAGTAAACATGAATACAGTAACAGTTGCTACAGCTATAACAGGCGCTACAACAGGCGCAAACAGCGTCTCTGACGCACTGACATCTGATTGGAGCAGCGGAGCAACAGCGACTGCAAACTGTCGGAGGAATAGATGCAGAGGTGAGTGACACTGGCAGGAAAAAGAAAGAGCTGTAGGCTAGAGTAGCCTAAAACATACATTTTCAGTGAAATCGGTGACGCGTTTTGCTCTTTAGGATAAAGCACGTGCAGCCTTTTCTGCTCCCACCGCCGCCCGCATATGCAGCCTGCCGTGCAGCTCCACCCCTGCCTCTCTTCTGCCCGACTCCCTCAGGATATTTTTAGCGCTGATGATGTGCCCTGTCAAATCACGTAACGGAAACAACCTCAGAGCTAAAGAAGCAGAGCCGCTGTGGAGAGCCCGCTCTGCTCCGTTTTTATTGTGATCTGCAGGGGAAGGCCGCGAAGGAGATGACATCTGAAATAAATTTGGCGTTTTGCGTGTTGGTGGTGCTTACCGGCTCTTTGCAGACAAGAGGTAAGGTGGCATCCTTGGTGTGTGTGTGTGTGTGTGTGTGTGTGTGTGTGTGTGTGTGTGTGTGTGTGTGTGTGTGTGTGTCTTTGTGTTCTATGTGGACGGATTTCACATCCTGCTGACGCGAGTTGGAGCCGTCGATTCCTCACATGATGATCTCCACAGCCTACTGATCTTATAGAAAGTTCACGCAGAGCAGCAGGCTGCATTTTATCATTATGTCCAGTTATTTTTATTAACTTCTTAATAGTCCGCTTAGCACCTCAGCAGATCATTTTGATTTCCTTTGTTCAAGAAGGTGGGCGTTTCTTGGTAACTCTTTTTTTTTTTTACTATGATTTGTGTCCACCAGGCTCCTATTTATTTATTTATTTATTTATTTATTTGAAGTTTTAATATAGGCCTACTTAATTTCTGACTTCTCGTTGTATTTCATGTTTTAATTAACAAAATGTAATGCAGGACAGCACCGAAATATATAAGTCAAACACATGATTAAGAATTAAAATTGCTAACACTGCTAAGGAAGACTGACGTGTTAGCCAATTAAATGATTAGTCAAATACAGAAATCAACTATTTTGATAATAGATTAATTGGATGAATCATTTGCAAGCAAAAAAAAAATAAATCCCAAATCTCTGGTTCCAGCTTCTACAATATGAGAGTTTGCTGATTTCTCTGGACTTTTATGATAGCATACGCAATAGTAGGCAAATCATCATTTTGAGTACTTTTTTCAGGTTCCCTGGTTCCAACTCATCACATGTGAATCATTTCAGTTATTTTTGTCTTCTATTCTAGTATCTTTTGGTTTTGGACTGTTGGTCGGACTAAAAGACAAAAAAAAAATGTTATAGATGAATACATTTTCATCACTTTAGTATGATTTATCTTTTATTTCATAGGTCAGAGCAGTGCTTTGCTTCCTGTCCTCACCCTGACTGCCCTCCCGAGTCATGCTGGAAGCTCAGCATCTCCTGACTTGACAGAGGATCCTGGGAATGAGGTCTCGCAGCAGACACATAATCCCGCAGGCGGGGATGAAACCTCAACCCAAACCACCACCATTACCAAGACAGAAGGGATTGTCCTTTCAGAGACTGCGACAACAAATGCAGTCTATACAACACACTTGTTGACCGCAAGCTCTGCAGTGGCTACATCTGAACACACGAATGTACCTGTCGTCATGACTTCACTTTCAGGTAACCAGAAAACCTGCATTCACTGTGTTTGTGCTTCTTTCTATAGGCTTTTAATAATAATAATTTATACTAATAATTTATACTGTTTATTGATCCCTAATGGGCAAATTACAATGTACACTCTGTTTGTTAGAAATCACTACACACAGGCCTGAAATACACACAGACATGCTCAGGACCTATTTATGCACATATGGAGAGATGTCACAGTGAGTGAGTTTTAACTTGGAAACATAGAAATTCTGGTCATCGTTTAGTCCATAATTCTATAATTGTGCATCTATAATTTTCCAGTCCAGTCTGTCTACTTTGTCCAGATTCTTAAAATAAATCATCCCACACATTAAAAGCTGCTTGTTTGCAAACACAGAATCAGCTCCACTGCCAGCAGCGTTCCAGGAACATATTCCTCCTGACCCCCACATGACTGCATTGAGATTGAGAATGTGTGTCGCAACCTCATGTTAGAGCTTCCCTTTTATAGATCAGATAAATATAACCCTCTCCAATGATGCCGTGTTGCCTCTTTGAACAGCCCATAAACAACAAAGATTATGACATATCACCATCCAGATCACACCCTTGCCCCCTTTTTAGCTGTTGTCACCACTTCCCTGTAGAGTAATGTGTAAGTTGTCACTTGGCAAAAGCTGCTGTTGGGAGTTTCTCACTTCAAAAGCTAAACATTACATCGTCTATATCGACGACGTTCCACTTCCGGGATTGCTTCTTTGTGTTGTAATTTTAAACTCCGGTGGATTTATGAGGACTATGGTTAACTGCTCCTCAGATCTCTGCAGGGTAAATCCAGACAGCTAGCTAGACTATCGCTCCAATCTGAGTTTTCTTTTGCACGACTAAAACAATCTTTGATCGTACACGTTCGACCAAAACAAGTTCCTTCCAGAGGCTATTTTGCAGCAGCACCGTGGCTCTCTCCGGCGCTTAGCACCGCCCAAGATGATTTTGATTGGTTTAAAGAAATGCCAATAAACCAGAGCACGTTTTTCTCCAATCCCAGAATGCTGTGTGGACTAGCCAGACCCTCCTCCACAGCGCTGGGGAGGAAGGTCTGGCAATGCGAGATTATTACATCACTAATTACTTTCATGGCTTTGTGACTTAATGCAGAATATGCACAAGGATAATACTATTATGGTCTCTGACTCTCAGCTTATAAACAATTTTTTTACCATTATCTTTTGCCCACAGGAGAACTAATGACTGTCTGCCCTTTCACTATATCCTACATGTAAACAGTAGTCTGACTGTAATTATACAGCGTACAAAGTTCCTTGAACACGCCCCTTTCCCAGCCCCCTCCCCAGCTGTCAGCATGAACTGTCAAACGAAATGTAAACAGCCACATGTCCTTAAGGTGGAGTAAGAATATACTCATGTTGAAAGAGGGGAAATACAGTAAGCTTGGTGTGTTTATCTTATATTCAGCAGTTTCACAGAGAAAATAAAAGCATTGTCAAAATAATAAAGCAGTGACTGAAATAAATAAAATCGAAACTCCTGTACATTATAATGCAACAGAACAGTTCTATAACAAATGCTGGCTTTGTAAAAACCTTTAACTGTATTCACTATGACTGCAACTAACCTTTTTTTTAATTATTGATTAATCCACTCATTATTTTCTCAGTTATATGGTTCATCAATTGGTCTGTTCAATGTACCCATACTTGCGTTTTCAGATGTCTTGTTTTGTCAGTTTACTGTTAAAAAACAGGAAATATTCACATTCGACAAGCTAGAACCAGCAAACTATTACCAGTTTTGCTTGAAAAACATCTCAAACAATTTATCGTTTATCAAAATTGTTACCATAACATTTTCTGTGGATGAATTTTATCTCGTTTTGGATTTTCTAATGTTAAATCAATCAACACCACAATCCTTTAATGTATGTCTTAGTTCCCCTGTAACATAGGAGCCATTCATAAAGTGCCGCGCTTAGCAGTGGCAGGAAATACCACCCATAGGAGATTTTCTGACCTTAACGTTACGGAAGCAGGTTTTACACACGTCGCTGTGAACGTTGTGAAACTCCCATCATAATTACTACAGCCACTAGAGGACGGTGCCTAATAATAAACGTAAATATGTGTTGTATTGTTGCTTGTATAAACTAGTCTCGCTTTGCCGAACCTACCTCCACAGTGCTGCGGAGGAGGGTCTGGGAGCTGTCTCAATTTACCCTGCAGAGATCTGAGGAGCAGTTAACCATAGAGCCCTGATAAATTGAAGTTTAAAATTCCAACAGAAGTGGAACGTCGTGGATATAGACTGGCATTAACAGACTTAGGAAGGACAGACAGACTTAAAGCTGAGAGTTTGGCACATTGTCGCCCTCACCACATTTATGTGGATACCTGTTGTTTATCTGAATCAGCCATTTCAAAACTGGAAAGATGCAGTAGTGGGCAAGTGTGACATCCACCACCACCATTAGAATGCTGTTATTTGATGCATGAACATACAAACAGTGTGTAAAACAGGTAACATTGTGCTTAACAGGCTTTCTTGGCATTGTCATGTAAGATAGGGGGGACATGACAACATAAACATTACATATAGCAGCTTTAATGTCAGTGGGAGGGATCCATTATCATGAGCAAGTTGATGTAGAGTTACCTCTGGCTGCAGTGTGTATAGTTTGTTTCCTTTGAAGAATTCTCTGTACTGTTTTGAATTGATGCAGCATTGCCTTCACAGCCCCACTTTCAGCTGCCACAGATAGCCTTTCTTCTGCGCCGACTGTACAGAGCACCACACCTCCGCAGCACATCGCAACCACAGATGGCAGAGCCACTCTGACCACAGATCCCTTCACAACCTTTTCATCTCAGTCAGCCCACACAGTGCAGGATACAAGCTCCACAGCCCACGCCTCCACCATCCAGCCACAGTCTGAATCACTAACCACAGCCACCGCACAGCCGACAACCACAGGACGCCCTTTGACCTCAGCTCCACGCCGGGATCCTGCTGGGCCAACGCACCGGGAGGTCCCATCTGAGCTTAATGTTGGAGATGACGGTACGGTGATGAGTGTATTGTATTGTACTTCATTGTTTCATTCTAAAAACATGTTCAGTGTTTTATTATGATTATCCATTTTTGTGTCATTTAGAACTCAAGGGGCCCCGCTACCGCTTAAGCTCCCCTTTAGACCCCCTGCTGGCTGGTCTGCTGTCAGTGTTCATCGTCACCACTGCTATCGTCTTCGTCATCCTCTTCCTCAAGTTCCGCCAGCGAACAAATCACCCAGAGTTCCATCGGCTGCAGGATCTACCCATGGTAAGATACATATGTCAATTACAATGCAGTAAGGTTGTGACTAAAGGGGCTGTCCAGTGATTGTTTTTGTCCAGTTTACTCAGCCTGTGAAAACAGTTGTATAATCTCTGGTGTGGCTCTAATGGCAAGCTCCCACTATAGGACTTTAGACCTGATTATCGACTCGCCAATAGTTTTTAGAGCTCCCCGACAAAAGCCCCAGATCAGAGGCAAATCGGCATTGGCTTGGCGCTCGGGTGTCGGCAGTCAAGGGCGATGTGTACCGTTCAAAAACGCAAGACGAGAGGCTCGCCAGTCCCTCACAGACACATTTCAGATATCAACATGCTCATTATCTGGAGCTGTCAGGGACTCTGCCAGGGAGCTACTACCAGTAAGAGCGCAAGATACAGGCTGAGGGGAAATAAGGGGGAGGGGTCACCTGTAACTTGCCTGGAACTTGCTTGAAACTTTACTGTATGTGTTGCAGACAACACAGACCAAAGTTGCTGTTGCACCAAGAAAAAAACAGTCTAAAACAGTTAAGACCTGTGGAAACAGGTTATTTTGTGAACAGGTGTGCCCTTCTTTTCTTTTACTTCTTTGTTATATTGCTGCAAATCAGCCACCAACAACTTGAAGTGCATGTTTTTGGCATAGGCTACATCCAAAAAAATCATGTCATGCCTTGTGTCACTTTTCGCATGTTTTTGAGACAAAATGTTGTTTGGAACCTACACACTGGGTTTCCTTCTAGGGAAAGATCTCGTAGTGTGTGAGCCCCTGTCGCTGGTCAGTCAAGTAGTGTGAAAACAAGACAGCAATTTGTGTAGTGTAACTTTGGAAGTCTTGAAGAAGCAGTGTGTAGGATTTAGTGGCATCTAGCGGTAAGGTTGCAGATTGCAACCAACTAAATACCCTTTCCCTCAGCCCTCCCTTTCCAAACGTGTAGTAGAACCTACGGTGGCCTTTAGATAATGTAAAAACCTGAAAGGCCCTCTGGACAGCCAGTGTTGTCTGTCCTGGGCTACTGTAGAAACATGGCGGTGCAATATATAATAATCAATATTATGTTACATTTCCCCCCTAAATTTCACACACTTCTCCTTTCAGTTGAGGAAAATAACCCCTGATGATGTCATCAGGGATATCTCAGTTTAGGCTTTAGAGTTCAGATTTTTAACAGAAAGCATATGTTACGAACTGGGGGTGTAAAGTTTGAAACAAACGTTTAGCAGGGCCACGTTCAGCCCAGACAAAACGTAGCAACACGCTTTTTTAAACTGAAACAGGGGTGTGTTGAACACCTTGTCGAGTCTGCAAGCGCTATGCCTTTTTATCACGAGTTTACATACAAGTCTCTGCTGATTGGGTATCACCTGTGACACAGCCAAAAAAAAAACACACCCACCAAACGAGAGAAAACATATCTCAAAGCCGTTGCACACCGTTCCAAGGAAACATGTCGTTCAACACAGAAACCGTAGCAAATCGTTGCGCACCATTTTGAGATTAAATGTGCCCCAGGCAAGGAGGGTTGAAGGAACTACACTATCCAGGTGTTGTATGGTAAATGTAGGATCTAGTGGTTTTGGAGGTTGACCCATACTATAAATTAAAAGTCAGGATATTGCAGCCTCTGCGGCACCATTTTCTTTCCATCTCTATAACTCCTTATACAGAACCCCTTGTAATCCTGTAAAAGCATTTTCATATTTGCAAACTCTTTCTTAACAACTTGTCTAAATCTGGTTTTAATCATCTTCTCCAGGATGATTTGATGGAGGACACGCCACTCTCCAGATACACCTACTAACGGAAGCATCCTGTCACCCCCTCCCACTACTTAAAGAACAGAAGCCAAGCAGACACCAAAGGAAGACCAGTGTGGATCTGAAGAAAAGCCTTTGCCTGGATGCAGCTGCATCTCTGCAGACGAGTTTTGGGTCAGTGATCATAAATATGTATCTGCGGTTCCATGAGACGGATCCATAAAGTCTCTTAATTAGGAGGTTTCAGAACTACCTTTTTCCACATTCCCGGAGATTTTCAGTCCAGTGGAAACTCTTTGAGTAAATAGTGCCTCTGCACCATGGATTTATTATATTGAGCTGCACAAAAACACAACGATTCTTAGTTTCAGGTGATTATGCACTAATGAAAACATAATAATGAATATTATATTACATGTCCCTCCTAAATTCGACACACTTCTCCTTTAAGTCGAGGAAGATAACCCTGATGTCATCAGGGTTATCTCAGTTTAGGCTTTAGAGTTTTAACAGAAAGCAAATGTTACAAACTGGGGGTGTAAAGTTTGAAACAAACGTTTAGCAGGGCCACGTTCAGCCCGAACAAAACGTAGCACGTTTAAAAAAGAAAACTGAAACAGGGGTGCGTTGAACACCCTGTTGTGTGTGCAAGCGCTCTGCCTTTTTATTACGAGTTTACATTCAAGTGTATATTACGAGTTCTGCCCCATGGACATATTATATTGAGCTGCACCTCTGACTGACTCCCTATGTATGCACAGCACTTTAATGTGGCGTGAATGGCCGCATTGCCCCCTAGGGGACATCTGAGGTAATGTGGATCAAGGTTGCATGAAGTCCTCTGATGTAATGTGTAATGTAATTAACAACCTCAGGTTATCCAGTGAGAAATAAAGAGAGTGAGAGAGAAATGGGAGTGTTGCCATGCCTAAAATGATTAAGGAATATAAATTACGATCCCGCTGACCAAATATAAGTGAAGTGCACTTTCAAACTAAATTGCCAGGTTGCAATTGTTTGTCTTAAAACTGAGGTCTTGCAGAAAATCTACACAAAAATCAGAAGTGACTTTACAATTGAAAAGCCATATCTTACACACAAAATAGCATTCACTTATTCAAATTTACCAAGTCACCCCAAATTATATACAGAAAATATTAATTGTTGCAGCCTGTTAATGTGCAGTTACACATGTTATTGAACTTTTATCATTATGGTCTGATGCTGGTATATAAAACTAGAATAAGGTTATGCAGTTTTCAATGACAAATGTTAACTCCACCAAAGCACACAGAGAAGAGACCTCGCTACACTAAACACTTTAATATGAGCTGTATAAATGTGTTGTAAAATACATATTTATAAAGATTGTATTTGTTTCTGCACAAGGTAGTTGTTCAAATGCTTTACGTGGAGACTGAGAAGAGGCAAAACAGAGTTTCCAAGTTGAGATTGTTGTTACTTGTATTAGCTGGAGTATCCTGCAAATGTGCTGGAACTTAGCTGTTGTATCACAGTTTGTACCTAGTGTGCTTAACATTAAAAACAAATACACTATAAATGTATGTAAATGTAAATGTATGCCATTGAAATGTAGACTCTAAGAATGTATTGATATTAGGATTTCCTGTTTGATAATAAAACAGAAACCACAATACTGTTGCATACTGTACAAGAGCTTACAGCTATAGCATGTGGGTGAGTTCTAAAGCATTATGCTGTGTCATTGTAACCAGTGTGGCATTTTATTTAGCAGTTGGATTTGAGGCCAACACCTCTGCAGAGATATAAATCCACCCACCAAATCAATTAATGTGGACTTTGAACAATTACTCAGCTTAACAAAAAGAAAGCCCCTCCCTTAAACACACACCAATGTTAACAAAACCTCACATTTATTCAATACCCATTCAACTCTCAACAAAAAAAGCACAAGATAATTTATAACCAATGTATATTTAATATTGTCAGTATGACTAGTCGAAACCCTGTTTTTTACTATGAGAAACATCTAAAAAATATCTATATAAAAAGATAATTATAATCACTTTACTGGACAACAGCAATATTTTTGACTAGCCATGTTAAGTTATTCATTAATGTGCAAAATTTGATTTTTTCAGCTAAGCAAATACAAAGTCCATCAAACATTTTTTATAACACTACCTTCATTTTTCTATTGCAAAAAATATGAAAGATATTTCATGTCAAGTGGCCAGCTAATTTCAAATTTCCAAATCAGGGTGCAGTTGAAAATGCTATCAAGACAAACTGACAGATCTTGTGTGTTGTGGGTGTGCCGACCAGTATAAGTCATAAATGAGGAATTTCTCTTTCTGGAGAACAGTTACATTGGTCAGAGGTTACACATGTTGTAATGTATATGGGTTATGAAGAGTGGCTTTTATTATAAGGTGAATGACTGAGTGAGTCCATCCTGAAGACTTCGTCCCTACTAGTAACAGTTTCAACCAGAGAAGGGGTTCTGTGGTCCCTTCCAACCAAGCAGGGTGCAGCCGCAGCAGGCGGTGGACAGCATCAACCCGAGAAAAGCCACATTCCCAAACGCTCCCCACCTTCGTTTTTTAGGATCTAAATGAAATTAGTGGTATTAATAATAATAATAATATCACCTTCCCACCCTGCTTTATGTTATAAAAGCAGAAAAAAAAAAAAAACATTGACTGCCCAACATTTTCTTACCTCCTGTGGAGTACCCATGTGCATACACCTCTCTGCTTACAATCCATACAGCTCCAAGTCCACTGGCAAGACGCTGTGGTAACCAGACACACACACACAAGCAAATGTAACACACTCATTTATTATGACAGGATTCTATAAGAAGAGTATACATTCTTCCAGATTCCTTACATATCCTATCAGTTAAAAAATGATGTGTTTTAATTGCTAAAGATTGTATATGCATACTAGGGCTGCCACCTCTTAGTCGATTAGTCGACTAATCGGTCGTTTTGGTCTAAGTCGACTAAGATTTCTTTAGTCGATTAGTCATTTTTTATGCTTATTCATGCTTAATTACTTATTTCCAAGAAACTTCTGAGCACATTTATGGTAAACACAAGATTTAAAGTGGTGCTTCTGCAGGATTAATTGTGGAGAAACTCAGTTTTACAGATGGTTAATTAACTACATTTATATTGTGCTTTTCTAGTCTTAACCACCTCTCAAAGCGCACAGCTCTGTCAATTAAATCAACTAATCGATTAGTCGACAAAATCGTATAAGTGTTAGTCAACTAAGAATTTCTTAAGTCGAGGACAGCCCTAATGCATACAGTATGTGTTGGCGCTACAGCAGTATAATAAACTTACAGGAGCATGCGCACCACCAACTGCCAGGCTGAAAAGAAAGGCGGGGTAGAACTCCAGGCTGGTGAGAGGTGATCACAGCATGTTAACTTTCACCTCTTTTCCCATTGCTACCATGAATCATGAAAGTATGGTGCAATATCAGTCTAGTGGGTGCAAAAGTGGCACTGCTCATATTTCTGCTCATACGCACGTGTTTTGGTGTGCACGCTGGATGCAGTTGAAAATGTTTCCAGTTTCTGGGTCGTCACTGTACATCTGGGGATACTGCAAGGCAAGACAAGTTTATTTTTATAGGCAATTAAAAGTGCTTTACACGAGCCACAAAAAGACACTGCCCAAGCATGAAGCTAAACTTGTTGTGGTGCTGTTTGAATGGGTGGGTGCAGCTCTCAAACAATATAAATGGGAAAGCGTGGACTATATCCTGCTATTTTGCTCACCTGTACATTGTACTTCTTGCGGGCTTTGCCAACTTTAATGGCCAGATGTCCAATCATCACCATACTGGCAACGCCAGTCAACACCACATATCCATATTCTTTGGAAAGCACAACCATCCTGGCAAACTTGAAAGAGGAAACATAAGCCGGATGAGATTCCGAATTTCAAATAAAAAAGTGCATATATATTGTGTTAGTGTTTCAGCTTTTGAAAAATGTTGATAGTAATACCTCTTACATTTTTATTTTAGCCTAACTTTTTTCATTTTTGTTCTAGTTAAGAAAATAGATGAGTTATTTTCGGGCACAAAATGCCTCCTTGCCCTTTTTTATCAAACAAATGCTTTATAAATCTGTCAAAACAGGAGAAATCAGGCTGTAAAACCAAGCGTAGAGCAAGGACGCCTTACAAAGGAAAGGTCAAACGAGGAACCACACCAGCGACGCCATTAATGTTAGACCAACAAGTTTAAGAAAGCACAAGAAAATCACTAACAAAATATATGCGTTTACCTTAAAGATGTAGTGTACGAGGTTGACAGCTGTAACGCTCTGATGAAAACACAGTGACTGACTAACCGACCCCACTGAAGTTTCCTGCTCAAATGTATCCGTGTGCGTAGAGGCTTACGTAACACACACACACACACAGTGAGGGCGTGGTAGTCGCCTGTACTACTGTACTACAGAATGTCTGTATTTTGGGAAATTATTTGCTCGATACCTTTTATAGCTAATGTCCATCCATCCATCTTGGATGGATGGACATTATAATGCATTGACATATATAAAAATGCGTACGCGCGTTACCTTGGTAACCAACAACAATGTCGCTTATCGTCTGAAAAGACCTTTCATAATAATAAATAATAATACATTTTATTTAAAGGTGCCTTTCTCGGCACTCAAGGACACCGTGCAGGGATACATAAGTTATTTAAAAGCAGCAAAAAAATATAAATATAAATAAAAATAAAAAATGTGTAGTGATATAGCGATAGCTAGCTAGGATAGCTAGCTAGCTAGCGTTAATCACAACATATTACGGACTCAAGTGAGCTAACATTGTTGCTTTTATATAAAAGATCAAGTAAAGATGGAAATATGAAAGTTATTCGTTTGTCACATTCCAATTTAAATACATTTGTATCAATTGATGTTCACAATAAAATAGCCCTTCTGGGCTCACTGTTTACCGGGCGGTTGCCGGTTAACGTTAGCCTTCACTAGCAGCTGAGCTAGCACAGACTAACTACAGTATTTATTTTGCTTAAAGCTAACGAAAGGCACACAATAACACAAATAAACCCACAGATCGAGACAGCAGTAAAAGAGCAATTCCAGTTTTCTACGAGGTAAAATTGCTGTTGTTGTGTGTACAGATGAACGGCTTACCTCCTGGCACCAGTTATCAGTTAGTCTAACGTTTTTTTTTTCTCAGATGAGAAGGGATACTTAACTGTGCAAAAAATTCGAATCATAGCGGTTGTTATATCATGGCTATGAACCAATCAGATTGTTTGATTTTAGCTTTATAAGTAACTGTGTGAATGTGATCAGGGACAGAGCCATGTCTTTCTCTATCACTCTGATCAGGGCGTTCCTGCAAAACAGAGGCTGCCTCTCCTTCCCTGAATAAATAAAGGTTAAATAAAAAAAAAAAAATAGAAATATTTACTTTTTAAATCCACTAGAGCTTTAGTTGCTAGTTACTATATATATATATATATATATATATACAAAGATTTTACACACACAACATTATCAAAAGAACAAGATTAAACACCCAATATATAAAACTGTTTAAATTAGGTCCACCTTCTGCAGCTATGCAACTCTCACATAAATGCAATAATAATAATAATAATAATAAGAAGAAGAAGAAGAAGAAGAAGAAGAAGAAGAAGAAGAAGAAGAAGAAGAAGAAGAAGAAGAAGAAGAAGAAGAAGAAGAAGAAGAATACAATTATTTAATAGCCTATATAATTGTATACAACTTACAGGGGCATTTGTCTGCATTATGAGTACTTTTGCTGGTACTAAAAGTACATTTTAAGTATCAAAACAAGTAGTAGTAGTACAATACTACTATTTACTACTACTAAAATCTAAAATTGCTGCTGCAAATTTGAATGTATTATATGGATTTATCTCTATTCTTCGCTATTATTGCAAATAGTTTTACCTCATCAGGTTTTACACATTCATTCAGATGAATTTAGGGGGTGATAACTGTCAACTCACAGACTTCCAACACCTGTGACAAGGGGGTTACAACACTGCTTAATTTTTAGACCATCTTCATCTCTACATCAGAGGGGCACCGATGAAAGGGTGGGTATCGTTTGGAGTTTTAGGATTCCGATGCTGAACCGGTACTTTTTAAATGATTCCAATTCCTAAACCAATTCTTGAAAAACTGAAAAATGACATCAAAGAAAGGCTCTTTTTTTTCTTCTTTTTTATTGAAAATTATTTAAATTTAACAATATATTAATATTTAAAGTAGGCCTACTTAAATATGTAATAAGAAAGAGAGAGTGTGATATTTTTAGGTCCGCTTCGGAGTGACAGAGGGAAAATATTTCAGTCAACACATTAAGTGCAACCGAAATGAGGAACCAAAATTTGCGTTTTAATCCTTTCCAATTCCTACTGGTTGCGTAGGAACTGTTGTGGAAAATCTCTTTGGTGTTCGGTGATAAAGCTGGAAAATAAGTTTGTCTGACACGCTGGGGTTCTCTAAGTTATTTTCTTTATTCTTTTGCAAAAGTAGAGCTGAGCTTTGAGACTTTCTGTGGAAGGCTTCCTCTAGTTGCGGAAAACATACTCAGCCCTCGGCTTCATGTAGAGTGTGCATGAGGGAGACAGAGGGGGCCGCATAGGCTTGCATGACAGATACAGGAGAAGCTATGATCACTTTTTTAGAATAATAGAGTACTATACTAAATCCTTATAACTGACATATTATATTATATAGAAAACAGAGTAAATATTGTATAGTATAAAGTTAATATGTATAAAATGATGAGAATATAAAAAACATGGAGTAATGGATAAATTATGAAGGAAATATCATACATCAGTATGACATATAAAAACTTTCCACTACATAACATAACCACCAGACATTTTTTTACGATGGAAAAAATATACACATAATGTATCTTTTAAGACAAGTTGCAAGAAAGGTTGGCTTTGGAGAGGATGTGATAATATTTATGGGTGGTCACCTCTTCCTTTTTGGATTCTTCCATAACATGAGGTAAAGAAAGCCCAACAGAGGATTTTCTTTCTCAGGAAACTCAAACAAGCCAGTCTCCCCTCTCAGCTGCTGATCAACTTTTATCGTAGCACAATAGAACGCATCCTCTGTCAGTGTGCCACAGTGTGATATGCCAGCTGCACAGCAAAAAACAAAAAGGTGAAAACGGCACAGAGGTTTGTAGGAGCAGTGCTCCCGGACTTTCTCTGCCTGCCCAGAGAATTTGGCCCACCCATGAGAGAGAGCCAAAGTGGCAGTTGGTCAAGGCCACACCCCCACTCTCCACCTTGTCCCACCCCCCACCCCCTCCCTTCTCCTCCTCAATAGAATATCGGGAAAGAGACTTTAGATACAGTTTTAGGGGACCACTAAGGTCTATATAAAAGCATCCAAAGAGCACCATGTCATGGGACCTTTAACGAAACAAAAACCTACAAAACAAAAAAAAACTCTGCAAATGCTCATATTAGTACTATGTGCAGTGGCTTTTTGTGTCTTTTTTATCTTGTTTTTATTATTTATTTACTGCTGCTGCACTGATTGCCACCACCTACATTTTGTTGTGTTCATAAAATGACAATAAAGTATCTTGAATCTTGAATGTATCATTGCTTGAATATATTCTCAGAATAGATTATTCAATATGGTTAATTATTATCAGATATCGCAGATATAAAGCAATGGGTCTAAGAGTCCAATTGCCATGAAAACAGGGTCTGTATGCGACTGATTGAGATATTCAACAAGGCATCCATTTATCTGACAGTGTCAACTTTTACTGTCTTTTTATGACAGATATTTTGACTTGGCATAACCTGAAAAGCACAGGTGCAAGTAATAACATGGCTCCTTCCTTTTGCAGTGCAGTACGCCTCGCCAGTGAGCGAGTTCACAATACCAGGGCTCTAATCCTGTAAACCTTTAATGGAAGGCAGCCGGAAAATCTGCCCTCCATTAAGGTGACCGGGGATCTGACAGGCCAGAGTTTCCTGTATCACATATCAGGTCAAGTTAAGGTATGCAAGCCACTGTTAGTGGCGTGTCTTATTTAGCAGACCCAGGCTGTGACTCAGGTGGTAGAGCAGTCGTCTACCAATCAGGAGGTCAGTGGTTGCAGGGCAGTCCCTGGTCCTGCAGTTCCATGTCGAAGTGTCCTTGGGCAAGACACTGATCCTGATGCTGTGCCATCCATGTGTGAATGTGTGTGAAACTTTGTATGGCGGACTCTGTAATGTATTGTAGTGGGTATACTACTGTATATGTATGGGCCTATACTGTATATATAGGCCAGACTGGGCCCTTTTTTTCATTTTTTTTTGGGGGAGGAGGCATTCTATAGTGGGGGGTCTGGGTATCCTCCCCAAGGGAAGTTTTGAGCCTCAACAACTTCATTTCCTGCATTCTGACACACTTTTATGCACAAATTTGTGGTGGAAATACCTTTATTTAGCCTATGTGAAGAAGAAAAACACAGATGACAATTCAAAATATATCAAAATTACAATGCAAAGTATGTTGTTATGTGTCATTGGGCATTTTTAAGTGGGTATATGGAAATCCTGGAGCTTTCTTAGTGGGTATACTGCATATACCTACGTATCACGTACTGTAGACTACACCACTGCCTGTATGTAAAAGCGCTTTAAGGAGTCGTTAAGACTAGAAAAGTGCTATATAAATGCAATCCATTTACTACTGCATATTATATTATATTTTGCCATGTCACTCAAACAGCAATTTGGTGCTCTAGTGATGATGTCTTTTATTGTCTTTGTCTGACCTATAACATGCCAACACTTGTTGGAAGTACAGTAGATCAACCCACATGTTAATGGTTATAACAAAAACAAGTTTTATGAACACAGCTTGCCCATAGAGATACTGTAAATATGGAGGACAAGTTGGTGCAACTAGTAAAACACGACTGACTACGCTAAGGGATTACTAAAGACAAACAGTATGTCCAGTTTTTCCTTTACATTTTGCTAATGTAGCATGACAGTTGAAAAAAATGTTTAAGGTGGATCAAACGACTAGGCCATGGTTAGGCAAAGAGAGGAAGTTATGAGAGTGCAGATGAAGATATGCCAGAGTTTATGGTTTACTGAAGAGAAAACATGTAGCCTGTCTATTGAAGAGATTTGTTTTGTGTGATGACAGCATATGTTTAGGCAACAAGTTGATATGCCACACAAAACTGGTTGTACTGACTGCCTGTTAGAATCATCTTCTTCTACCAAGTCTGACATTATCATATGGTTTCAATCTCCTCAATGAAGCTATATGATTTTTAGTAAAATATTTAAGTCTAATTCTTCATGTTGTTACGACAGCACCATTTCATTGAGTGGAAATATTCTAGATGTCTTGTGCACCATTTTATACACATTTGCCAAAAATGTATATTTGGTATCTTTGACAACTTTGGGATCTCCTCCAGCATTTAAAATAAAAGCTTTTGGGGTTTGGACAATGTTTCTCTGAACAACATGAGTTATGAATGAACCACTGCTTATTTAGAGGATAAAGAATACATTGGTGCTTTATGTGCCATTAAAAATAATAAAGTTGATACATTTGGATAGTCTTTAAGCATGGGTCTTGTGTAATTACCAGTCAAGCTGCAAACCACGCTTTAACAAAAGAAAGAGTGTAAGATGATTGCTGCATGGCAGCTGCTCACTGTGTAAAACATTACCAAGTATTCGTCACTAGATGTCCTCATAAAGTCACTGAATATCCTTGACAGAAACACTTGTGCAGATTAGTTCAGTCCACAGGATGGAAAGTGTGAAAAGGCATTAGGCTATCATGCCTATAGGCCTCCTGCTCTATTTTTGACACCAGGGAATTCATACAGGGAAAATGTTCAACTTCATTTTGTGGATGTGTGCGAGAGAGAATAAGAGTGAGTGTGGTCATTGTGCAGCAGGTTGTTGACTGCCGACTTGGGGTAGATTCTTTCACGGACTGTCTGCGGCACATCTGTCCTCCTCCTCCTCCTCCTCCTCCTCCTCCTCCTCCTCCTCCTCCTCCATAATGCTGAGTCTGATTCAGCACTTCAACACCTACACATAGAACCAAGAATAGACTCAGCCAGGACTCATCCTGAGATTGGAGAGAGGAGAAAAACAACTGCTGCCTGAGCCCACCCTGTCCCATCTCATCTTGTCCCATCATCTGCTGGTTGGTTGGCTGCCTATGGCTGATATGTCAGAAATTACTGTAAAAGCGTCCTTTTACATATAGGTCTGAGTGGTTTAAAGGCTGATAGGGATCCCTTCTCTCAACACATTGTTATCACTAGCTCACTCTCTTGTTCACAAAGCCTAAAAAAACCAAGTGATCCGACCACAATATGGGTCCCAGGTAGAAGGTGCCTGCTTTTTGTTCCACCTCCACACACACACACACACACACACACACACACACACACACACACACACACACACACACACACACACACACACACACACACACACACACACACACACACACACACACACACACACACACACACCTGAGGCCAGCTAAAAACAAAATCCAACACATATGCCCACAAACAGATGTTTACATACACATACATGTTTTTTTATGGTGATCACTGTGCCTGCAGCTGGAGCATTGTGGGTCACCTTTATTACAGTGGGTTCCAAAAATGCATGGAATACAATTTTCTGGACTCTTTGTTTTTTTTTACTTCCATTAGCTCTGCTGCCCAGAGCATCCCCTCTCGCTCTAGCTCACTCCAAAGGGTGAGATCACTAGACCCCCTCCCCCTCAACCGCGCGCAGTTCAGTGCGCCCCCCTCATTTCATCGGATTCGGTTTCGGAGAACGATGACAAACATGTAGTGGAACAACTGAGCGTGATCATTTCAAGCAACCCAGCATAGAGGACGTTGTGAGCGTTTACAATGTGTGAATAGCTGTTTTCTGATGGAAGAAACCCGATACATCAATCAACTTTGAAACAGCATGAAGGCATCTGGTTGTCAAGTTCCAGACAGTGAATGCGCACTGGATCCAGATCCAAGGACAGGATGAACTGAGACATTACGCGCAAGAGGTTGCCACGGGCACGCGTTCGCTTTGACCTCTGTGGGAATCATTTCCGAGACAAACAACTTGGTGCGGAGGATGTATCAATGAAGAATGTGACCGCGTCTGACTCTCTCCAGACGGGGTGGATGAAGCCCTCGGCGGTGTCATGCGTCTTGCCCCGCAGCCAAGCGCGCAACCCTTGCGGCTCATAGTCCTGCTCCTCCTCACCGCGGGGGTGATCACATCCCCGGTGCTGTCTACGGGCTGCCCGGACAGGTGTGTGTGTGATGACCAGCTGGTGGTTCAATGCGCTGGGCAGCACCTGACTACCTTCCCGGTCAACTTGCCGCTGGCCACGCGGCAGCTCATCATCTCCAACAACCGCATAGTGGAGCTGCCGCCGCTCGCGCTCAACTACCTCTCCGATCTGGTGTACCTGGACTGCAGCAACAATTCCCTTACGGAGATATCCGAGTCCACGTTTGGGAATCTACGGAAGCTGGCCTACCTGGACCTCTCCTTCAACACCTTGATCCGGATCGAGGACAGGACGTTCGGCCCCTTGGCGAGCCTGGTGATGCTGAGGATGACGGACAACCCGGGGCTCTCGGAGATTCACCCGGACGCCTTCGCGGAAAACGCGAACCTCCAGGTGCTGGATGTGAGTCGGAACAACCTGACGGTGGTCAACATCACCTCCCTGATCGCGCTGCCCGCGCTGCGCTCGGTGGGGCTCAGCGGGAACCCGTGGAGCTGCGAGTGCGACAACGAGGACCTATGTCTGTGGGTCCACCTGGAGGGCTTCAAGTTCCAAGGTTGTATCAAAATTCTATTTTATAATGTCATACAGTATAACGTGGCAAAACATGACCTTTTACTGTTGCTTTTTCCTAAGTGGATAGGCCCCAGAGAGCCAATCATTTGGACTGCTGCTCCAGTTATTATTAAATAGAGGTAATGCCCGTGTAAACTATTGACCTTTTGCTGGTGGCTACCCTCAGTAATCGGCCTGCATCCCATGAAAAGATAAAAACTTCTTTTATCTAGCATCTTCCATACAAGAAACGCAGCGTTGAATATTATTGGGAACGTCTTATTATGTAAGAGAAAGCAGATATACAATTGTTACCACTTTCTGATAATGCACCCTTTATAAAGGGTTTATAATTTGTAATTAATGGTTATGTTATTTATCAATGTTAATGGTTGATAAATCATTTACTAATGTTTTAAACCTTCAATTTTAGAATATGAAACAAATATGAGCAAAACCGGAATAATAAAGGTCTTAAAACTAGATTTTGACAAGGCCTTAAAATGACAAAATAAAGCACGACCAACCTTAAAATGTCACTTGATATTGTGCTTTAGTGCTCCCACAGTTTCAATTCAATTAGCAGTAAAACACAGGGCAGGCAGTGGTTGGTAGCTACAGCTGTGCTGTTTATCCTCCTCCCGCATGACATAATATCAGCCAGTGATTTTTAACAAACAAAAAAAATATGTTTTGCTTATTGTACTAATTAAACATATAAATGAGGAAAAAGGATGAGTTAAAAAATAACTTGATGTAAAAAAAAAAATAATAGTAAGTGATTTTATTACAAAATGGCAGTAAAAGTCTCCATCAGACACCTTCAAGGAAGTTATGACTTGCACACTAACAATCTTGCACGTCTGCACCTTTTAGCACATGCAACCGATAACACCATGTCATCATCACCCACAATACTGTTACACTGTGGCAGATACAAGTGTGTCATACAAAATACGTTGTCGCATATGTACCGTACATACACATATGTAACCACCGTGCAGTTTGGAGAAGTCTGCCATGTTCACCCCTTTCTCAGCTTTCAGTGGGATGAGACGCAGGTGACAGCGGTCGAGCATGACAGCATTCAGACTATCAAATAGCAAAGAGGGTGTAAGAAGATCGGAGGCAGGGAGCCATTAGATTTCTCTCCTGACAACTGTGTTCATTAATTCAGCTGTCTGTTTTTGAGGTTGGGGAGGAAAACAAGAGCGTCTTTTATCTTGAAATGACAAATCAATCCCTATTTTATCCAGCCATCCATATTGTGCTGTAGATGTGAATAATGGATCATAGTTGCACCATCAAATATCGATCCCCACCTTTGTTTCATTACTGTCAAGCTGATAGATGTGTCTGATGTTCAACAATCTTTCTTACTTGAGTTATTATTCTAATGCTTTGGTGTGGATGTGTCACTATGCAAAAGGCCAGCTGCTATTTATAATGTGTCTTACTGAGCAAGAAGCCAGTCATAATTCTGACACCATAGCTATAATACATTCGCCACGCTTACTGAAAAGGCATCCCCTGCTTCTCTCTCCCACACACAACACACACATACTATAGTTCACCATGGTCCCTGTGCTGCTTAGGCCGAGTCCAAAACAAGTCCTGCAAGAGCTGTCCTATTTTCCTGCTGCTCATTCCATTTTGTCTTGCTTAATTTGGAGAGGAGCCTCTTCCAGTGACAGCTGCCAGCAAGGGAGAAGGCAAACACATAGATACTCACACATTCTCTACCTCTGTTATGTATACACACGGTCTGTTCATCTCTTTCAAGCAGACAGCACAGGCAATACCTTATCCTCTCCTAAGCTTAGTCTCCTAAAGCATGTGGAAAGTCATACACACCGATACACAATTACTGCTTCACGCATATAGACACACAAACACAGATGAAGCACACTTTTAATGCTTTAGTGGGGAAAGAGAAGGATAACATTTTGGAGACAACCATGTTTCAGCTGCGAGCTCTGTCTCCGAAGGCCTGTTAAGAGTCCCGTCTGGGTCTCACCTGGTTCATGCAACACTGCTCGCTTGTCTCCTCGGTTTAGGGAAACACATCAATAGCAAGCGAGTGAGCAAGAGAGAAAGCCACAGGAAGGAACCAACAGATTCTCCTCTGTCTCGCCTTCCTGGCTAGATTATCACGCTTTCAGCTGTTATATAAGGAGAGTGTCTAGAAATAGAGCAGCGTGTGGATGGGGGAAGGAGGGAGGGAAAGCCCTCTTCTTTGATGCTAGTCACTTTGGGTGGAAAGTGGGAAAGGGGGGTGAAGCCAAAAGGGGTTCCTTCCTAGCTGACAGCCACACACACACACACACACACACACACACACACACACACACACACACACACACACACACACACACACACACACACACACACACACAAGCAGACTGCAAGGACAGGGATAGAAGATGGGAAAGTTAAGCCTCGTGGAGGGGGTTGTCCATGTATATATGTTTAGACGGAGTGTGCATGTGTGCATGCATGGTTTGTGTGTTTGTCATAGTCTAACAGCATATTGTGTGAACAGTGCACAGCAGCAGCCTTTGAGAGGATCAGAGTATTCTTTGAATTCTCTGTGGTAGAGAGCTTAGAGAGGCTGACTGCTTCTTCAGCTTTCAGATCTGTGAGCCACAGAAGAGCTTGTCTGAGGATAAGAATGGAGATTTATGCATCGAATTAATAAAATATTAGGTGAAAAGTACATTTCTGTCATCCCAAGTTAACGTATCAAGTGATTTGATTGAAAGCTACAGCATGAACCCTCTCAAATCACACCTCCCACCAGCCTGAGTCACTAAAAACACCTTAACACCACGTGTTGCTACTGAGAGTGCATAAAAACTATTTAGCAAGCTGGCAGAGAATTTGGAAATAGTTATTTGATAGTCAGCTAAAAGGAGATCCACATTTGAAATGATTAGCCAAAAGTAATGTACAAACAGTTGATATAATTATCTATAATGAATGGATTATAAAGTTAAAATAGTTGGTTAAAAGTGTTTGATAAATGGTTTGGTTGACACAGTTATCTAAAAGTAATAGATAGGCCTAAACAGTTAAAATGATTAGCTAAGACAGGATAAACAGGTGAAACAGTTGAAATTTAAAAGAGTTAAGTTAGGTTAAAGTGATAGGTAACTAGTGCCACTTCGTGGTTGTTGTATGCAAACTTGACCAAACCTAAACATTGACAATTCAGTTGTATGAAAAAACCATAGACTGTATATAATATTAACAGTCTATGGAAAAAACTCAAATCAGTGAAACATAATATAATTCTATACCAAATAACATCAGAATCTCAGAAGGTAAGAAAAACAACAACACCATTTCTATATCACCATTACAATAATAATGAATTATTTGTGTAAGGTTTTACAATAATTATACAATTATTCCATCATGGTTCACCTTTTCCCAAAATATCTTGCAGTGTGCAGAGAGTCAAAGCAGATTTTACAAACGTTCCTGTAGGCTATTCATTAGGTCTACATTTGTGCACACAAACCACATTTAATTTCATAGACAAAATATGCCACCAAAATAAGGATGCATATTTCAGTATTGTTAGTGTAGAAATAGGGTAACAGAAAACTGTTCCCTATGCAGAAACTTCCAAGTCTTTTGATCTCTCCCAGTGGAACTTCCCCCTTGCACAAAAGCTTTTAAAAACAGAAGCCAATTAGAAACAGTGGTCGTATGGAGATGTTGTGTTGTGTTTCTGCTCACGGTAATAAAAGACTTAGCCAGTCTTCAGGATTATTTTCAGAAAAAAAGTCCTCTCAGCTGCTGCACAGCAACATCCATCATGTGGCGTATTTGACTGATGGGCTTTTGTAAAATTGTATTCATCTACTCTAGTTTTCTGAATGAGAAGGAACTCTTTTTTTTTTCTATATAGGGATTTGTGGATTTCAGCTAGGTCTTAGTCCTAGTCATACCCGGTGCCTGATGATGGGAAACCTTATCTAATCCTGTGGGGGAGAAAGGAGTTTGAATAATTCATCCATGATTTTTTTTTTTTTTTCATTCGATGCTGCACCAACTCAAGACTCTAGTAAACGTGAAGCTGCTAAACCCTTGTAGTTTTCTGATAAAGAAGGCAACGTTGTTATGCTAGTGTGGCTGTGTGTGCCTGATAATTTCATGGGCATCTTCAGCTCAGTTTGCTGCCATTTACAAATGTTATGCAAAACCGTATAACGTAAAATATGAATTATTTAACAGGCTGCTCTGTTAAATACCATATGTGTATTTTCTTTGCTAAGTCACTGCATTTTGTTATGGCTCAAACATCAAAGGATCCTTTAAATGATGATAGAGGAAAAGTATCCTAGACGTCGTTCTAGCATTACGTACAACCATGCTATAGTTAGCCAAGCAACTATAAAACTTTGAATTTACACAAATAGGCAAAATTACCTTTTGAGAAGAAAGCAGGCAACTTCGGTGTCCCTTTTAAAATCCTTGCTCCTTATGAGCTCTTTCCATTTTGGAAAAGCCACTCCAATATTAACTTTGGTCTTCTTGCTTTGCCTGTTGGTTGTCATTTTAACTCTCTTTTTAACTTCCTTGGCGACTCCGTTACATGTCATCCCGCTCCCTGGCCTTTGTCACGGTGCCACTGAGTGTAAAAGCGCGAAAGGCGGAGGTATGTCCCTCTTTGGCTAATGTATTTTAAAGATGGAGGCGCAACATGGCTGCTGTCATTTGAGCGACTCGCTCGTATGTATTCTGAATGATTCTGAATGGCAGATTCTACACATACGAGAATACTTTGATCAGTTGGTGGAAGTAATTACACCTGAATGAGCACATATTTGTGAAAGAACAAAGTTTTTTTTTTGCTAAGAATCAACTCAAAAAAGTACACAATGGAGCTTTAAAGGCACTGAAAATATATTTTCTCAATCAACTTCTTACCCTGAGTGATGGGGTCCTACATAAAGTTTTGTCCTATATTATAGTTTTAGTTATTTCACATGAAAGATTTCTGTGTTTGTGTTTTTGTTCTTGGTTTTCTCACTGGTTTGAGGGGGGCGGGGCTCTGTTGGAACAAGGTGATGTCAGTACCAATCAGGTTATGTTACCATCAGTGTCAATCAAAGACCTGATGAAGCAGATTAGCTTTTGAGTATTAACTTAATAAATAATAACAATTAAGGGTGGTTTTTTTCCTCTAATTTTGATTGTTGCTTATTTAGTAATGACTATGTAATGTTATCGGGGAAAAAATTACGATTTTAAACTAACTTTCCAGGGGCTTTACAGTTGATTCTGTATGCATGTGGTTATCCTGTACTAAACAATAGCATTTTTTTATAGACAAAGATTTTCTTGGATTTTTATGTGTATTAAGAGCCTGAAAATGCTAACTCTGCTTATGCAGTCCAGGACAAGCTGACTCAATATGCTGCATGATGTTGAGTGATGTGTTTGTTATAACACCACCAGCTTGTAATCTTTATGTAAAAAAAAGAGAAAAAATTATTTGCCTCCAGTGCACTTCAGTGTAACAATTTTTACATTATATTTCCAAACCAAACAAGTTGATGTAATCATTTGAGCTATGACTAATCCTGAATCATTCCTTCCTGACGTGTGTCTGTGTGACAGATGAGGGTCAGACGGTGTGTGGCTCACCTGCTGATATGCAGGGCCGTCGTCTGGGAGAGGTGGGTATCCAGCTACGGACGTTATGTCACCAGACTCTGGGCTCCTGGGACTACCTTTTCTTTGTCGTCATCGGCTTTGTCATCTTTGCTGCTGGCACCGTGTCGGCCTGGCTGATGGGCGTCATTATGGTGCTCTATGAGCGTTACATCAAGAAGAAAGATGAACAGCTCGATGCAGACGACGAGGAAGAATCCAGTGAGACGGGTCGTACCTCGCGGGCAAGGAGTGACCATGGCAACGGGAATTTGAAAACGTCACACACTGTTTAAAATACTGTTTAATCCCCCTCTGCCCATCACGGATTCCCACAGTGCCTCCTGTCAACTTCCAGGACTGCCTGTGAAGTCTAATTACACTCCAGTCAAACTGAGTCTGTTTAACAGGCCTAGCTCTGAAAGAGAAAAGAGGACTCAACAGAGATGCACAATGTCACTCTTCTCATTTGTAGTGGGCTTTCAGGTGATGTAACACACTCTCGCTGCCATTGTGGAGGTCCCCAGCCCTTGGGTATTACTCACCATGTATGCAAATGTATGACTGTGCTATATGGTTTATTGATTTGTATTATTTGACTGGGATGAGGTCATACGGGATGACAAAGGAGCCTAAATCAGCCAAGCTGGTTATCTTGGAAGCAGCTAACTGGTCTGACCGTAACAGATTGTTTTACCTGATTATCAGCTCATTTTGGCTTGTGAACTAGTATCAATGGTCACATTTATCAACTTCAAAAATAGTTTTACAGTTTGGGAACTGTGATTATTCACTTTGTTGCCCAGAAGTAGATGAGAAGATTAAAACCACTCTCATATTTGTCTGTGAAGTATGAAGCTATACAGCCATATTTGCTTAGATAATAAAAATGGACCAAAGTTAACAAAATCCAACTTCCAGCACCAAGTTAATTAATTAACATGTTATATTTTGTTTGTTTCCTTGGCCAGGAGCCCGACTTACCGAAGTCACCTGGCAACTGCTCCCAGCCAAGACATAGTCAGGCACATAACCCCCCATAAAATGGTGAATTGTCATTTTTGCACTTCAGTGTATGTATGTATTAAACAAACACAATATATGTTTATTAGTGAGCTTCAGAGGTGCTGGTAGGCACATTTTGTTACCTTTGGACAGTTCTAGGCTTGCTGTTACACCCGGTTTCCAGTCTTTGTGCTAAGCTAAGCTAACTGTTTGCAGGCTGTAGGTTCATATTTAAATGACAGATATGAAAGTGTTATCTATTTTCTCATCTAATATTTTGCAAGACAACGAATAAGAGTATTTCCCAACATTTCCAACTACTCTTTTAACACCATTTGGGTCCAGCTATGACCAACAAAGGAGCAGAAATACTCATCAAAACCCAGCTCAGACCATCATAATTTGGGCTATTGAGAAACATGCATGTCATATTATACAATCAGTTTGTACATATAATGTTACAAATTGGATAGATACATTTGCTACTAAATAATATGACCGCCTATTTCTAGACCCTACTTGAATAGCTTTGGTAGCACAAAAAAAAAATACCAGTGGACCTCCATAATGGTAACAAGCATAGCAGGAGAATTGTGACTAAGCTTCACAGCCTCTACATGGAATTTAAAGTGGTGTGGTCATTCTACTCACAGTTATGAAAGGAGAGGATGAAATGCATTTATTCAATGCATTTATGTCAGCGTAGATGAATAAATGTGTGCACACGCATGTACACACTAGTGTGTACCATGTAGCTGCACATTTGATTGAGCTTTTGCAGATGTGGACTCAGATTCTCCACTGGGCACGTCTGTGCTGCGTTCCAATTTTGTTTCATCCTCCGCCACGCGCCATACCCATAGACTGTTAATGTGATCATTCTTTTTTTCAGTCTAAGGCCATACCACACCAGGAGGGTCTCAGAAGCGGAGCATTTTATTGCCCGACTTGCAGATTTTATTGTCTCTACAAGTATTTTACAGAACAGTTTATTAAGCTAGTATTTACGCAGTGCAGATGCGCCTGGTGGAAAATAAGGGTGAGGGTTTCCATCTTTGCTCCAGTGGAGTGTGGTTTTGTACTGATAGTTCTCATCTATAAGCCCAGAAACAATCTGCAGTCCAGGCATTTTTGTTGAAGATCTGTTAGTGAAGTTGAGTGCCAGCATGTTCCAACTGCTGAGGTCTGTTTGGCAGTGGGCCCTGCTGGATGGCAAGTAAACAGGAGAATGTGATAACTGATTTCTACTTCATCCTCTCTTTGTTGGGTAACTAGTTTGAGTGCAATGTCCTATATGTGTCTGCATGCACTGTTGATGCACCAAAAAGCCTTATGAGGTGTGTACAAGCTAATTCAATTAATTAAAGAAGGACACAGGATTTAAATACAGAAGATCCCAAGTGTAATCATTTAAGACTCATTCTAAAAAGAAAAAAAGAAACACGCTCCTATTTTTTTTCTTACACTTTTTATTTGTACGTTCATTGAGTGAAATTACAAGGACTTTACTCCAAACCTGGTATTTGAGAAATGTACGGTTTTAGAGCAATAAGACAGCTAATGTTGTCAGGAAAAACTGGGACCAGAATCATTTAAGCCCACAATGCTAAACAAAGTACCAACACCTGGTTTGTTTGAGGTTTTGCCTCCACTTTGCAACGTCCCAGATCACAAATTTAGCCCAGAATGATTGCTTATCATGTGGCTGTACCTCATTTCCCCTGACATTGACTGTTATGAACATAAGGAGCAGGAAGTAAAACCTGTTGGACTAGGGGAAACCAATAGCTGCTCCATTGTGCTGTTCTCTCTGTGTGTGTGTGTGTGTGTGTGTGTGTGTGTGTGTGTGTGTGTGTGTGTGTGTGTGTGTGTGTGTGTGTGCGTGTGTGTGTGTGTGTACACTGTATTTGTACAATCAGTACAATCTCCGTGAACCATCACCTTATCGTGGTGGAGAGGTTTGTGTGTCTCTGTGAACCTGAGGGCTGTGTTGTCTGGAGCTTTGTGCTCCTGGTAGGGTCTCCCAAGGCAAAGTGGTCTCAGGTGAGGGGCCAGACAAAGAATGGTTCAAAAACCCCAATGAAGAAGCAAGGTAGAGATGGAGTGACCCTGCCCGGAGGAAGCCCGGGGCCCCGCCTGGAGCCAGGCCCAGACGGGCGGGCTCGTCGGGCGAGCGCCTGGTGGCCGGGTTTGCCACGGAGCCCGGCCGGGCACAGCCCGAACAAGCTACGTGGCTCCCATCTCTCCAGCCCATGGGCCCACCACCTGTGGGAGGAACCGTTGGGGTCGGGTGCGATGCCACATGGGTGGCAGTGAAGGTCAGGGGCCTCGACGGACCAGACCCGGGCGGCAGACGCTGGCTCTGGGGACGTGGAACGTCACCTCTCTGTGGGGAAGGAGCCGGAACTGGTGCGGGAGGTGGAGCGCTACCGTTAGATCTGGTGGGGCTTACCTCCCGCACAGTCTCGGTTCTGGAACCATACTCCTGGATAGGGGTTGGACTCTTTTCTTCTCCGGAGTTGCCCAGGGTGTGAGGCGCCGGGCGGGTGTGGGGATACTCACAAGCCCCCGGCTGAGCGCCGCTGTGTTGGAGTTTACCCCGGTGGACGAGAGGGTCGCCTCCCTACGCCTGCGGGTTGTGGGGGGGAAAACTCTGACTGTTGTTTGTGCATATGCACCAAACAGGAGTTCGGAGTATTCGGCCTTCTTGGAGACCTTGACTGGAGTCCTGCATGGGGCTCCAGTGGGGGACTCCATTGTTATGCTGGGGGACTTCAACGCACACGTGGGCAATGATGGAGACACCTGGAGAGGCGTGATTGGGAGGAACGGCCTCCCTGATCTAAACCAGAGTGGTTGTTTGTTGTTGGACTTCTGTGCTAGTCATGGATTGTCTATAACGAACACCATGTTCGAACATAGGGATGCTCATAAGTGTACCTGGTACCAGAGCACCCTAGGCCGAAGGTCAATGATCGATTTCATAATCGTTTCATCTGATCTGAGGCCGTATGTTTTGGACACTCGGGTGAAGAGAGGGGCAGAGCTGTCAACCGATCACCATCTGGTGGTGAGTTGGGTCAGGGGGTGGGGGAAGACTCTGGACAGACCTGGTAAGCCCAAACGTGTAGTGCGGGTAAATTGGGAACGTCTGGAGGAGGCCCTGTCCGACAGACTTTCAACTCACACCTCCGGGCGGAGCTTTTCGTGCATCCCTGTGGAGGCTGGGGCATTGAACCCGAGTGGACAATGTTCAAAGTTTCCATTGCTGAAGCTGCGGCGAGGAGCTGTGGTCTTAGGATCTTAGGTGCCTCAAGGGGCGGTAACCCACGAACACCGTGGTGGACACCAGTGGTCAGGGAAGCCGTCCGACTGAAGAAGGAGTCCTTCCGGGATATGTTATCTCGGAGGACTCCGGAGGCAGTTGCAGGGTACCGGCGGGCCCAAGGGGCTGCAGCCTCTGCCGTGAAAGAGGCAAAGCAGCGGGTGTGGGGAGAAGTTTGGAGAAGACATGGAGAAGGACTTTCGGTCGGCACCAAAGTGTTTCTGGAAAACTGTTCGCCACCTCAGGAGGGGGGGAAGGGGAACCATCCAAGCTGTGTACAGTAAGGATGGGACACTGTTGACCTCCACTGAGGAGGTAATAGGGCGGTGGAGGGAGCACTTTGAGGAACTCCTGAATCCGACTAATACGCCCTCTATGTTAGAGGCAGAGCTGGAGGATAACGGGGATTGTCGCCGATTTCCCAGGCGGAAGTCACTGATGTAGTCAAACAACTACACAGTGGCAAAGCCCCGGGATTGATGAGATCCGTCCAGAAATGCTCAAGGCTCTGGGTGTGGAGGGGTTGTCCTGGTTGACACGCCTCTTCAACATTGCGTGGAAGTCTGGGACGGTGCCAAAGGAGTGGCAGACTGGGGTGGTGGTTCCTCTTTTTAAAAGGGGGACCAGAGGGTGTGTGCCAATTATAGGGGTATCACACTTCTCAGCCTCCCTGGTAAAGTCTACTCCAAGGTGTTGGAAAGGAGGGTTCGGCCGATAGTCGAACCTCGGGTTGAGGAGGAACAATGCGGATTCCGTCCTGGTCGTGGAACAACGGACCAGCTCTTCACTCGCAAGGATCCTGGAGGGAGCCTGGGAGTATGCCCAACCGGGTCTACATGTGTTTTGTGGATTTGGAGAAGGCGTATGACCGGGTCCCCCGGGAGATACTGTGGGAGGTGCTGCGGGAGTATGGGGTGAGGGGGTCTCTACTCAGGGCCATCCAATCTCTGTATGACCAAAGTGAGAGCTGTGTCCGGGTTCTCGGTAGTAAGTCGGACTCGTTTCAGGTGAGGGTTGGCCTCCGCCAGGGCTGCGCTTTGTCACCAATCCTGTTTGTAATATTTATGGACAGGATATCGAGGCGTAGTCGGGGGTGGGGAGGGGTTGCAGTTTGGTGGGCTGGGGATCTCATCGCTGCTCTTTGCAGATGATGTGGTCCTGATGGCATCATCGGCCTGCGACCTTCAGCACTCACTGGATCGGTTCGCAACCGAGTGTCAAGCGGTTGGGATGAGGATCAGCACCTCTAAATCGGAGGCCATGGTTCTCAGCAGGAAACCGATGGAATGCCTTCTCCAGGTAGGGAATGAGTCCTTACCCCAAGTGAAGGAGTTCAAGTACCTTGGGGTTTTGTTCGCGAGGGGGACAATGGAGCGGGAGATTGGTCGGAGAATCGGGCGCAGCGGGTGCGGTATTGCATTCAATCTATCGCACCGTTGCCAGACGAAAAAGAGAGCTGAGCCAGAAGGCAAAGCTCTCGATCTACCGGGTCAGTTTTCGCCCTACCCTCACCTATGGTCATGAAGGCTGGGTCATGACCGAAAGAACGAGATCCAGGGTACAAGCGGCGAAATGGGTTTCCTCAGGAGGGTGGCTGGCGTCTCCCTTAGAGATAGGGTGAGAAGCTCAGTCATCCGTGAGGAGCTCGGAGAGAGCCCGCTGCTCCTTTGCGTCGAAAGGAGCCAGTTGAGGTGGTTCGGGCATCTGGTAAGGATGCCCCTGGGCGCCCCCTAGGGAGGTGTTCCAGGCACGCCCAGCTGGGAGGAGGCCTCGGGAAGATCCAGGACTAGGTGGAGGGATTATATCTCCAACCTGGCCTGGGAACGCCGATCCCCAGTCGGAGCTGGTTAATGTTGCTCGGGAAAGGGAAGTTTGGGGTCCCCTGCTGGAGCTGCTCCCCCCGCGACCCGACACCGGATAAGCGGACGAAGATGGATGGATGGATGGATGGAGTTGTGTCTCTGAATTGTTATTATCTTTGATTTAGGAACAAAATTGAACTTCTGGGGGATCTGAGAGGGAGGGCTTCTTCTTGGACCAGCTGTTTTCCCCCTCATTTTATGTTGTGCAGATTTTACATTATACAAGTTTTTATTATGAAAATGTTATTAATATTGATATCTTGCAGCTGTGCCAGCAACGTAAAATAAACCTTTTATCACCAAAGGCATTTTGATGTCACAGTGAGAAAAGCACAGGTGTAGCCAATAAAATGTATGATGTCTGAATTCCATTTACCTGCTATAATTTCTGGGTCAAGGTATTTGGCATGCTGGCTCAATATCTCACCAAATTTAACGGAGACATAGTTAATATTATTAACATCTGTGCTTTTTCTACAATGACAAGTCAAAATGTCTTTGTTAAAAACACCTATTATTTTGGCATTATGCATCTTTAAGTTATGATAAAATAAGATAAGATAAGATACGCCTTTATCGTCTCCTTTAGGAAAACTTTGTCTTGGGCAGTCGAGAGAACAAAAATGGCGACACATCGCACATAAACACACAATCAATAAAATAAAAAATGTGGTGAAGATAGAGCGGTTCAACTGCACTCTGACTCCACACAATCTGTTTCCGTTTCTGTAATGATCTGCAATACCATTGAGAAACCTTTCTTCCCACATTTACTGGTGTGTGCATATTGTTGAGATTTGTCCAACTTAAGAACTAACAGCAGTATAATAACAACAGTATACTACAAAGTTTTAACTTGCTGGTTATGGATGGTTGTGTCCGTGTCAAAGTTATTTTTTATTTTCTGCTTTGACCATTTTCGACCCATTTTCAAACCATTCGTCTTATTGTATGAAAAGCAAAGATGTATAACGTAAATGATGGCTGCATTCCATTTAGGTGCTCAACTTTCAGGGCCCTGGTCTCATGCATCATTAAAGGTATTACACGTGTGCTGTCCCTGCAACGTTTAGTTTGTAAGGTTTTTCCTGTTGCAGTTGGTGAAAATGTGGGGTATTTTTTCTATTACACCACTGATATAAGACAGTCAGGAATGAATCGTGTGTGTATGTCTGTGTGTTTGCTTGCACTCCCTCATCATATAAGGGAGTGATCTTGACTCATGGCAGTATACATAACTATGCATGTACCAACCTAAACATTTACTGGCATGGCATACGTAACTGGATGCCAAAATGTCAATCCAAGATAGTAATCCATGTACTGTACTGTACCTGTAAGTTGCCTACTTAAGCAGTATGATGAGATGCTGAATATTTGGTTCCTGGCTGCTCTCATGGCTTTGGGTGTAATATTTGCATGGGTTCCTTCAGTATATACGTATATGCATTGCATGTGTATTGACGTCTGTGTAGTAAACTCTTATCTATATCTACATGCAATACATGCAAATATGGGTTAGTTTCAACTGTGAGGGTGTATTACATTCTGCTCAGCACGCTGATTAGGCCATGTGATGCCAGAGGCGAGGGTGAGGGTGGGGCCTGGAAATAGGATAGCTGGTTGCCCTGATACATGTCAGCACAGTGAGACAGATGGAATGACAAGTACCAAACATGTACATACTGTAGTTGCTGTTCTTGTGTAACACCTGGCTCTGAAAACTCTCATTATTTGCATTATTTTGGCTCCATATGGGCATTTGGAGGTACTGTAAAGCAGCTGAATATGCTGAGTTTCAATAATATAATGTACTAAACGGATGACCTGAATGTCAATATTTTACACCTCCACACTGGAAACCCAGACCATATTTAGGCACATGTATGCATTTGTACAGACAAAAGCATCAGTTCTGCCTCCATAATCGACTCCAACACAAATCACCTCTGAGTACAATGTACTGTGTAAAAGCTTCGAAAGAGTGCTCTGCTCTCACCAACGGTATCATTACTGACACCAACCAGAAGAGCACCTTCCCAGATCATCAAAACTACAAAATCTAAAACTTCAAAGAGCTCTGTGTTTTGGGAAATATGCTTGTTGGCTTTCTTGCTCTCAGACTAGGATGAGAGGTTTGACCACTTTCATGTCTGTTTACTGAAGCTACAGCCAGTAACCTGTTAGCTTAGCTTAGCTTGAAGCCTGGAAGCAAGATGAAAATATGCAATATTCTTTTGCATATAAAAAAAACCCATTGCATTGTGGAATTGTAAGCACAAACTAGTGTACATGCTTGTTCTATTGATTTTGCATTGTTATGAAGCGACAGCAAACAGCTGATTAGCTTAGTTTAGCATAAAGACTGGAAACAGGGGGAAACAACTAGCTCTACCCAGAGGTAAAAAAAACAACAACAACCAACCAAGCTCACTATTTAACACATTGTTTATATTGTTTGTTTAATCCATTCAAAAATAAGTGTAAAAATGACAATTTGAGCGTCTGAATTCTCAATGTATAATTTATGCAAAAATGGAGCCATGGCATGTAGTAGGCACTAGTTTGTGCTAAGAATCCCACAATGCAAAGAATTACAGGTGCGCCACTGTTAGCTGTTTCTTCCTGCTTCCGTCCTTATGCTAAGCTAAACTAAGCTAACAGGCTACTGGCTGTAGTGTCAGCGTTCGACATAGAGGGTTAACAATCTTCTCATCATCTAACTCTTGGCAAGAAAGAAAATAAGTGTATTTCCCAAAATATTGAGCTATTGCTTTAAGATTAGGCTACATACACTAATGGGTATATTGTTGTGCTTGAGAACTGTTTGTATGCCATCATTCACGAGCCAGTCTGAGGTAGTGGTCAGGATGTGCTTCAGGACAGAAATGCACTCTGGTTACGGTCACATCAATAGCACAGCTGTGACGACGAGCCAGTTCAGTGAATAGACAAGGAAATCCACCGCGCTATTGGTTGCAAAAGCTCCTGCAGACGTGTTTCCTGCCTGTGGTTGTTTGCACCATTGTGCGCATCTACTGAGCTGAAGGTAAAGCGGCCACTGTTTAAACATCGCAGATGGGAGATGTGACATCACGTAAGAGTGGCTCTAACTGACCATAATAGCCCTCTGACACATCTACTTACAAACATGTTCACTCACACAAAAACATGCTCGCTCAAAAACAAACACGCTCACTCACACACAAACACACACAAAATAGGAAGAAAATCACAGATCAGTGGTATTACTTACACCAAAGTTAGAAATGTGGGATGTATTTCCAGAGACTGGTGCTTGGAAAATGGGTGCGTGTGTGTTTCAGTTATTTCAAGAAAATGTCATCATTAATCACTGCCACATATGGATGACAGCCAAATTACTGTCAGCCAAATCCAACCTCCCATACCGCTGTGCTGAGCTGGAACTGCTGCAACTTATATTAAGTTAAATATATTTCCTATTCTTACGATTGTAAACATACCGTGTATAATGAGTGTTCCTGCTTTGTACTTTCTTTTGCTTTAATTATTTGAACCTTCACATTTTGACCCCACTAAAGCGCAGAAAGAGGGACAGGAATAAGCAAAATTCCTGGATTTCATTACAGGCCAAGAGTGACTTTTCCAGAGTTTTGTCCAGTTTCTTCCATCACTTTCTCCATCATTATCACATCAGAAATTATTTGTCAGCTGGATTTATTTCAAATGATTGTGTTCGATCCTATGTTACATCTGTATTTCTTTTCTGTAGGACTTGATATTGACAAGCTCTGCTTAGCCCTCCTCTGTGAAAGTGGCTATTGATTGATGGTGAACAGTAAGCCCCTGCCTTCACTTGGCAGAGAGAAGGATGGTCCTACTGCTGTTACATATCTGCACACAGGCTCAAGGGCCTGCCAACTCTGTCTCCTTCCCCAGCAATAAAAGGTCATTGGAGAGGAGAGGGTGTGTCCTTTTGTGCGTCACAGTTCTGCCTGGAGAAGTGTTTTTTTGTTGTTCCTTTGTCTTGTTGTTCAGCCTCTCGTCCTGCTTTTTGAATGTCCTTCTCCCTTCTTTTGCTTTCTGGGTATTTAGAGGGTTAACGGGTGTCTAATTAGCATCCAAGTCAAAGAATGGCTGCCTTATTGTCTACGCTGGGGCCTTTTTAGCTCACAGACATAGCTGCACAAATAACCTGCAAACTCTGCCCCACACGTGCATTGGCACATGCACACATTCACAGCTGGAGATGTGTTGCATTGTACATTAGTGTATTCTGGGTGCCCAGACTGGTCCACGATTATGTTAATCCATTAGAGCTGGCTGCAAAAGTGAGATAACGAGATGCTTACTCACACTAAGCTCCAACTCAAATGCAGCACAATGATATTTCAAACTGAGACAGGGAATCTGCAAATTGGTCTCTGGTATTTTTGCACATAGTCTCGTGGAGCATGTAAGGGTCTTGAATTTCCTTTGACGCACTCTTTTGTTACTTTTATCTCCAGTACGTCTCTCTTTATCCCCCCCATGCTTTATTTATCTCTAGAGATATTTTTGGCCATATATCCTATTATAATTAGTGAGTTTTAGAGGTGCTGCTTTTGTTACCGCTTAACAGCCAGTCTAGCTGTTTCCTCCTGTTTCCAGTCTTTATGCAAAGCTAAGCTAACCAGCTGCTGGCAGTAACTTCATATTTAGTGTAATTTACAGACCTGAGAGTGACATCAATTCTATTCTAAGGCAAACAAAAGCGTATATGCGCTTTTCCCAAAATGTTTAACAATACTCTTACAATTATTTTGCCTTCTGTCTTACTGCTTCGTGAATTACTTGAATATTGATAGGCTTTTTGAGCCAAAAACGTAAAACCTAAGTAAGGCAATGCACACCACTATTAAGCTTTAGCTCTTCTGTTCACCTCACCTCCTCACGTTGACGTTGCTACATTTTACACGTAGTGCAAAGTCACCATGCACGCTATACAGCCCCAGGAAAGCAGCATTTTCCCCTCACTTCTCTTGCCTTGAACTTCTCACGGTAACATCACACCATGTTCACTGTAGGGCACTCGACCCCACAGGACTGCCACTGCAACATTGACGTTTATTGACGTGGTAGTTAAATGCTGACCCTGGATCAGTTACTGCAGCTCTTTTCTGAGATATAGCCTACCACTGTCAAAGAGATGACTAACCTGGTTGAATGACAAACACGCAAAAGCCATATTCTGCATAGTAGATCCCTTCGAATTCCTCTGGGGGATTTAAAAATATGAATAAAGGGGATTTAAAAATGTGAATAAAGGCGACTTGACAGTTAAAAGTTGAACAAGGTGGTACAACTCAAGTATTCATGACAGGTTGTTAATCCACTTTTCAAAAGGATTTATTAATAGGCCAACTTAGAATAGACGCTGTAGATGCCTGCGAGCAGTTCTGTCTTCCAGCTGTTACATAAAATATAATGAATTCAGCATCTAGGATACCAGGAGAGAGAGAAAGAGCGAAAGAGATAGATATATATATATATATATATATATATATATATATATAGAGAGAGAGAGAGAGAGAGAGAGAGAGAGAGAGAGAGATAGTTCTGAACATAAATAAATATAAAACAAAATAAGGAGGTCCTCAGTACAGACAGATAAATACAACAGATTCAGGTTATTGATATCTTGCTACTTATTATGATCTTGAATCCAAACATCTGATGACTGAATATTTTGCATAAACTTAAGAGAAAAAACAGCCCTGAAGCTACAGTACCAAAGCACCCTCTAGTGACAGGTGTTGGTTCTATGCATGATTTACAACACAAGCTTCAGTCTCTAACTTCAGTTTATTTGGAACACTTCACTAAGGTCAAACAATTTCAAACTTAACAGCAATTTGACCTCAGAAAAGTGCTTTCACCACTGTCTGTAAACAGTTTTTCTCTATATTAAATATACAACAAATAATTTATTCCGTTTAAATTTAATTTTAAAATGACTGATGTGAACTGCTTGCACTTTAATACTGTATCTGCAACCTCATGTCTAGCACATTTTAGGCACAGCTCAACAATGAATTAAATAAAATCAATTTCTTGCACTTTTGTCAAGAGTTTTGAGGCCCCTTCTGGTTGCAGAAGGACTCTGAGTGACAATGGTGTTGCTCTACCATGCGCAAGATGCTGTCTGACAGTCCTTTAATGTCGGCGTGTGTGTCGGGATGTGCAGCCAAAGCCTTCAGAAGTTCAGTCACGCCCTCCTTCTCCATCATGCTGCTGTAATGTGAAGCTAGAGGATAGAGAGAAGATGAGAACATGTGAGAGGAATGGAAGCTTACAGTGATCCAGCCCATCACCACCACTTGACTAATAATAATCCAGGGAAGTTTACATGAATCTATTTAACACTATTTTGGGTCCAATATTTGTGGCAAATGTAAAATGATAGAAAATAGCAATCACCTTTATTTTACTTAAAAATGTATAGGGCTGCAACTGACGATTCTTTTCATTATCGATTAATCTCCAGTTTGCTTTCTTGATTAATTGTTTAGTCCAGTGTTTCTCAAAGTTTTTACACCACGTACCACTTCAGAAAATATCTAAGTACCACAATTATGGCCCAATCGTTTTTTTTTGTTTTTTTTTACTGTTGACAGGCACAGCCAAGCTGATCTTTCTCCTTCCTGCTCCAACTGAATCAAAATTTAAGGTAACTCTGGTCTTATCTCCTTACTGTTTTGCATCATTTGCTACTAGCAGGTGCTGTGGAGACTTCACCGCCGCTGCTTAAGTAGCGACTAGCACATGTGCTCGTCCACTATAGTTTCAACAGGGCTGCGGCGAAATATTCTCCTCCTCATCCACACCTCTCTTCCTAATAGTTTGAAGCCACGATTGCAGTGTTTTGGAACCATTCATTGTACCTCTGCTTACTATCCTGCCATTACAGCTCGTAACTAATTATGGATGTATGCGCACTCCGTTCATTTACGTAACTATGTAGCAAGCTGATATTGAAACAAAGATATTACACTTAAACAAACACTTTACATTACTTTTAACTGATCATATTTTAAGTATAATCGGAAATGTTGTAGTTTGTATTTAAATGTAGTATTTCTGTATTATTTATAATTAATTAATTTTATTTTATTTTTATATATATACATCCGAGATTCCATCTGCGTACCAATAGAGGCAGCTACTTGTACTACAGTTTGAGAACCAGTGGTTTAGTCTATAAAATGTCAGAAAATAGTGAAAAATATCTATCTCAGTCCAAGGTGATGCCTTCAAATGTCTTGTTTTGTCGAAAAACAGTCCAAAACCAAAATATATTCAATTTAATATAAGACAGAGAAAAGCAGGCAGGATTTTTTCATATTTGAGAATCTAAAAAACCCCCAGCATTTTCTGCCACTTTTGCATGAAAAATGACTTATAACAATTAATCGATTAATAAAATAGTTATACACACACAGTCCTGTATGACAACCCAGTATCCTCACAGTAGTCGGTTTGTGTCTCTTACTGTTTTGACTGCAGACCAGATGTATGGCCCACACTGCCCACAGCTGCACTCCTGAGGGCTGCAAAGTCTGAAGCAGAGGGCAAAATGGACTGAACGACCTGAAATGTATACACAAGGAGACACTGGGATTATAAATAATTCTGAGCATTTTTCTTTGGTTTATTTTGTGCTTAAATAAACCGGACAGTCGATTTTCTTTGGCATCAATGCTACCAAGGGAATGTAAACGAGGTGTCACTAAATTTTAAATTGCATTCTTGTGATTGTCTGGGCTTCCTATTGCAGAACTCGTGGAATTCTGTGTGACACCTCAGCAGATATCCAAATAAATGAACCTATAAAGGGAATTACAATTGGGTTTAATGTACACAGTGTTTCAAACACTCCATACATTACATTACATTAGATGTTGAATTGAACAGACAGAATGTGTGAGTTCATTAAAAATGACTCTGCTCCTAAACAGCTTTTTCTGTCCGTGTTGTCCAGTTTGCTCACCTGTAAGAGACCATTTCTCTCTCGAGTTGGGTCCATGTCATTATGGATGCATGCTGCAAAGAAAAGCCCAAAAGAGCAAAAGGTGAATTTTACTCTGTGCTAAATGCAGAACAGCATCCAAAATGTTTGCCTCTCACACACACCAGCTGCTTAAGTATGGTGCTGCGGAGCTCGTCGCCCAGGGTCCAGGCCTCTGGTCTGGAAGCCAGCTGTGCCAGAGTCCCCCCTGCAAAGTACCGGACCCCCACCTCCACCTGGGAGTCCTGCAGCAGGCTGAGGATGTGCTCCAGCAGTTCCTCCCGCATCAGGTCCGCCTGTAACACCTCCACCTCTGCTATGTTGTTCTGTTACACAGAGATACAAATGATAGCAGTGATGCCAGAAATAATAATAATATTATGTCAGATTGCCTACAGGTGGATTTCATTTGATTCCTATTGGTCAAAATAATTCAAAATTTGAATAATATTTTACTGTGGCACACATGGCACATAATCAAAATCCCATTCTGAACTAATAACGCCACATATATATATATACACACACAGAACCCACCAGGAGGCCAAGAACTTTCTGCTGAATGGACGGTTCGGTGTAGTAGGACTGCAACACAAACCAATGGACAGCATGAGACAATGTTTGTGTGTGTGGGTGCATTTCTATATTGCTACTTTATTTCAGTGTATTCCTGGGGCTCTACTACCTCAAGAACCTCCTCGTACAGCTCCAAGCCCTGGCACTCGATGAAATTGCGAGCAGCGGTGGGCATCTCATCCGTCAGGTTCCACAGAGCACTCAGGGCAAACTTCAGAGTGGAGTCCACCACTCCCACCATGGCTTTCTGCTGCACAATAGCCAGCAGCTGCAGCGAGACGGAGCGAATGAGTAGAAAAAAACATGAGACAGAGGGGAGTGATAGAGAGGGGCGAGGAAACAAGTAAGAGCCAAAAATGAAAAATGAATATCAACTTTTGTAAATAAATTTGTAGTGAAACATCCTTTGGCGGTATTGAATTTCGACTGTTGGATACAATGATTTACATATTAATAAATGGCACCAGACATACAATAAGCACTGAATAACTGAAGCGTAGAGAGAAGCTAGATTACATACACAAAGAGAGAAATAGAGAGGTGTAATTGAATAATGGAGTAACGGTAAACCGTGAAGGACGAGTTCATGGAAAATATAGCGGGTGAGAAAGACAGAGAGAGAGAGAGAGAGAGAGAGAGAGAGAGAGAGAGAGAGAGAGAGAGAGAGAGAGAGAGAGAGAGAACTAGAAATATACTCGTGCATATCTATTGCTAAGCCAAGGACGTTGTGTAAGTTTGAAACTAAATGCTGTGAAAGTGTTAATGTACCTTCATAATAAAGACGTCCTTGCCGAGCTGTGTGGTCTCCTCTGTAGACAACTGCATATAAAACAAAAAGATGAGATGTTTCTAGAAACTAGTTGTACACTTATCGCACAAGGAAATTGGCCCCTATTGAACTGCACTAAATGAAAGCATAAAGCTGGCTGTTGAAACTAGCATGACAGAGGTACAGGAGGCGACTGAAGCACAGGGATCTTAACAGGTAGGACTAACAGGTGCCATACTATTTCCCTGCAGCAGACTAACACACAGTCAGTGAGCAGTGTCTTGACCTTGGCCACCAGAATGGAGATGACAGCCACAGCCATCCTCTGAAGGGTAGGATCCTCATGGCTGCACAGCCAGTTAATCACCAGCATGGCTGCTAAATACCTGAACCATGATCACATTATGGATATAAGGAACACAGTATTACAAAAATACACAAGTGATGTTCAGAGAAGCCTTGGGAAACTGAGATCAGGTCTGCACTTTTTGCATCTGGAGGAACTATTTCTTTTGGCACTTTCACATTTCAAGACAAAATATATTTTAGCTGGATCACAATTTGTTGGAAAAACACTACAGTGCCACTCTAGGAGTGCACTGATTATCTTGGCTACTGCGTAACCGTGGACTCATGCGTCATAGATATTATAACTGGGAGAAGTGAACTAACTTGTCAAAAGGGACATCCTGAAGGATGTAGTCACTGCATAGCGCCAGCAGACAGTTCTTTTGCACCTGGAGAGATGGAAACAGTTTAAGAATTGAAGAACCACATGGGCATAAGAAAACACATGGGCATATGTGTGTAAATACTGTCTATTATATTATATTATTATACTGTCTAAAGGTGGCAGAATGGGAACCGCAACCAAAATATTAGGTCAGACTCTAAAATCTCTGAATGACAGGCCAGCTGGTAGCAACAGAGCCATTATGTGTGACATGTTGCTGTTGTGTAACTACACAATATCATTATGGATCTGTAATCTGAAACATTGAGTAATGTCCCCTGACCTGTTGGTGGTTGGGGAAGGTCTTCATGGCGTACAGCAGCTGGGTGACAGTGGAGCTGAGCAGGCTGAGTGGCATGGCCTCCGCCAGGTCCTGAGTGGTCAGGTTGAACACACACGCTGTGGCCACCAGGTGGACATGCAGGGAGGTGGTGTGGCTCTGCATCGCACTCAGAACCAGCTGCAGGAAACCAGAGGTTTATTCAAAATCACATGCGCTTCAGAATAAGACGGAAAAACCTGGATCACTCAAACTTCCATCAGTAGAGGACAGTGATGGGACAGAGCATCTCACAGATATTATGTGTGTAACACTCCTACATCTGTGAGGTAGCATTGCGCTATATATCTGTAAGGCTCTAAATAGAAACTGCCTCTATAAGTCTTCTTTCCAATCCCAACTAAATATAGTAATTATAATGTCAGGTCAGAGGACATTTTAAATATAGCTGTACAGTTTGTTCACACAGAGCTAAAAAAAAAACTAGTTTGACATGCTAGGCTCCATCCTTAAGGGGAATGAGTTACAAAAACTTTCTAATTATCTTATTCGTTCTTTTGAATTTTAAAACATTATACTTTAGCATTTTAAATGATACTTGAAATTGTTTCCTTTACTGTGTAAAATGGCGTGTTGTTGAGAATGTCCGTGTTTTTCTGTGGTTATACTGTATATGTTTATTCTCTTGAACAGGAAATCTTGATCTCAGTGAGACTTCCTGTTTGAATAAAGGATTAACTAACTAACTACAGCAGTCTCATCATGCACAGAATGAGTGGAGATATTTTGCAACACTAGAGTAAAACATCATAAAATAAATCATAATCAATTTACTATACAGTGCAATGCAATGCAGTAAAATACTAGTTTCTTACAACCTGGGTCTTATTATTGTTGTTTTTGGCCATCATTCCATGTATTAAAAATATTGTAGACAAGAAGGTGATTGTTAAGGTCTGTGAATGTGGTATTTGCTAAAAGAAGTTTCTAGGAACATGAGCAGTACAAGTTTTAAACAGTCCTTACTTGGAAGAACATAAATCACAGTTTCCAGACTGACTTCCTGGTTTTCCTATGCAAAGAGGGCTTATTAGTGACATTTTCAGTGTGCTCACCTTTAGTTTTACCTTGGAATAAAGTGGTTTAGATAATCTTTTCTAAACTGTTATCTTTTTTCCAACCTGTACTCGTTGTTTTAGCAATTACATTTGTGAGTACAACGTAATCCACAACCAACAGAAATAATGGCCCAAAATGACCAAATGAAGACCTGTGTTGTGATAAATGAAAGTATGTTTTGAAGATATCTTCTAAAACGCAATGCTAGTACCTTTAGTATATCTGGTCGTGGTTTGTCAATGTCAGTGGTCAGATTGTAGAGATGGACGAGGGCCTCTCGTATGAAACACTCACGGTCTCTGTACCTTCTCAGGGCCTCGCACACCTGGTCCTCATTAGCCTCTCCAGTTACCTGAACATACACAGCAGATCAGCATTGTTAGAGAGACAGGAAATGCAGCGGGCATTTTCAGTACATGCGCCTCAAGTCAAAGACAAATGAGAAACGTATGTGAGAGTCAAGCTCATGTGTCTGCCTATAACATTCTTTAACTTCCTGACATCTCATAGCTTGATGTTAACTCTGTGCCCGATGCTAGGACTAGCTCCTTACTTTGAGGTTTTTCCGTGAAGACAGGACGTCACAGGAGCTAGCCTCGGTGGCTAGCAGGCCCAAGAAGACCAGTCCACCTCTGGCCTCCACAAAGGCTCTGACTGCTGCTTCAGTGATTCTCTTCCGCCCAGAGATATCTAGAGAAACAAGGGAAGGGAGGACCTGAGGACTCCCCTCCAGAAGCTGCCGCAACATCTCATCCCCATCTTTCCCGTCACTGTCATCCACAGCAAAATGGTCCTCTGAAAAGTCTAGATGCCTGAGAGCGTGAAGTTGGCTGAGGACAAAGAGCAACCTAGCAGACGACATATCCAGCTGACGTAGCCGGTGGATGATCAAAGATCTCAGGGTGTTTTTGCAATCAAGGAGTGTGGTAAGCTTTGAGACGGCACTGCAGGAGATGTCCAGGCTCTCCAGCTGAGGAAGAGTGCAGATGTCATCAAGGACAGCATCAGTCAGGTCTGTGTTGGCAAGGTTGAGCGTCCTCAAGCCCTGCAGGGAGCTGAAGCCAACACGGGTCCCTCCATCCCCTGCCAGAGACTGTGAGTCCACATGTAGCCCAGTGAGGGACAACCTCTGCAGGCTGGATCTGCACTCCGGGTTGGAGGCCAGGCCTATGACGATGTTAGCCCCAGTCAGGCCGCCAGAGACCCAGGAGGCGTCTAGTTCCTGGAGCCGGTGAGGGCAAAGGGCCAGCCGGAAAGCTTCTGCAGACACTGAACAGCCGCGGATAGAGGCTCGGCGCAGGCGGAGCTCTTTGCAATTTCGGAAAATCCCGACAGTTGTGCAATTAAGTATTCCTTGTAGGGAGAAGAAAACAGAGGGACGGTGTAGGAGGAAGTAGCATCAGTTTTAACCACATTGATGTTCATGGAATAAACTTTTCAGCCTGGCATGGTACACTGTGAACTAATAAATTGTATGGTGATAGGGTAGGTTAAGGATAAAGCTATTCAGGCATTCTAATTATCTTTTGTTTATACAGGAAGATGTGCACCTGAAGAATTATAACTAACTAACTAAAGGTCAGGTCACATTTGTTGTGGTGTGAGATCACTGGTCCCTTTTTTTTAAAGATTATTTGTTTGGGCATTTTTAGGACTTTATTTATAGATGACAGCTGAAGACATGAAAGGGGAGAGAGAGGGGGGAATGACATGAAAGGGGAGAGAAAGGGGAAAATGACATGCAGCAAAGGGCTGCAGGTCGGAGAACTGCATCGCTGCATCTGCCCATTGGTCCCTTTTTAACAACTTTGCAAACTACGATCAGTCTGTCCTCCTGACCTTTAGTTGCCATCTTACGCAGTAACTGGTCTGCCATCTCCTGTGGGAATAGCGGGGCCCAGCTGAGGCAAATGGAGCCGTCTGCTCGCTTGCTGCACAGAGCGTCCAGGCTGCAGCACACCTGAGCCAAGCAGAGGTCGCACAGGGCCTGGGGGCCCTGGGCATCCTGCAACAAATCAGCAGGTAATCAGAAGAGTCGTAATAATGGATAATTACATGTCAAAATGTAGGTCGTATAAGCACATGTGCAATTATCTTTAAGGGTCAGTTCAGGCAAATTACTGAAAAGACATTACAATATAGGCCTAAAGTATTTGACAAAACTATTTAGGTGAAACGACCATTTAAAAATAGGGTGTTATTAATACATCTGTATTGAACAGGGTGTAAAATATATATCCATGAATATGTTTTTGTTTTTTGTTTGTTCACATTAAATACATATGTGAAGGACATACTGTAGCCTACTGTTTTACGAGTCAGGTTTGGACACACTTTTCCTTTCACTTGAATGAGAAAGTGTGTCCAAACTTTTGACTGGTACTGTTTAGGCTATGAGAGTTGTCTCTCAGTCTTCTTCTTCAGGGGGCTCAACCACAGGGCTCAACAGATCCACAGTGACACAGGATCTCTAACGCTGCAGGAGTCTAATTTTATCCGCAACACTGCACACAAGTAAAGCCCGTTTAAATCACCTAATCCAACCGGTCTCTGAGAGGCAACGTGGACAAAAGCAATGGGTCCTACAGCGCGGTGTAGCTAAGCGTTGGTCATTGACACAAAGTTCACGACAGTAAAACATTGGCAACATTTTACGAAGGGGACGGGGTATATGGGTCAAACTCACCATGCTTGAAAAGTAAACAGTCGACAGGAAAATAAAATAGGCTTAATAACGGCAAAACCGTTCAGCAATATTTTCAATTAAAATATGTTATTTATACATACGTTACATTATTTTAGTCCATTTCTTTCTTTTAAATCAAAGAAAAGTTACGAAATCTTTTTTCTATACAGTTGTTGCTGCTGACCGTCGAGTGCCAACTGAACTGTCACAAGCTGACCGCCTCCTATTGGTCAATACGCATGACGTCACGGTCACTGAGTGATTGTGCTAATACTCTTTTAATCCCTATATTTACTCGACTTTTAACTTTCTATCTATCTACGATCTGTAGGTAATTGCATATTCATAAGGCAGTGGTGGAATGTAACTAAGTAGCCTACATGTACTGTACCTAAATACAAATTTGAGCTAGGCTACTGAGAATTTTCCATTTTACGTGACTTTATACTTCAACTCCACTCTCAGAGGCAAATATTGTACTTTTTACTTCACTAAATTAGTCTGACAGCTTTAGTTGCTACTCACAATTTTTAGGACGCCCAACTGTCCAGTGAAAACAATGTAGTCTCCAAATTTGGTGATTATTGGTAATATTTTTTCTAATAAACTGAAGGATTAAGTGTTCCTTTATGGGTTGAGGGAATTCTCCTACTTCTTAAATTGAATAAACTATTGAAACCCTTCTTGGATTAGCTGGAAAATGCAATGTCACAAAGGTGAGATCTTTTAGAATATGACACTACCAGGGACCATTATTCTACAAATGAGTACTTTTACTTTTGTACAAGTACAAAAGTACAATTGGATTGGAGGTGGAGGTGGTAATAAACTTGTTTAGCCACAAGGAGGGGCTCAGAGAGAGAGAGAGAGAGAGAGAGAAACATACTTTCTAAGGGCAGGGGCAAAAATGAAAAGGGGGCACCTCATCTGTGTACACATACATGAAGTGGAGAAAGAAAGTGCTGAAATATCCTTTTAATGTTACATTTGGGCACAAATAGAGCACAGTCCTATTTAAATAATTATATTAAAATTAATAAAAGACACAATCAGCACTTTGGCAAATGTGTCCTTTATCACCTACTACAGTGTTTCTCAAATGGGGGTGGGGGTAGTTTAGAGTACTGCAGTGATACATGAGATACATAATTCCTAAAATAATTATACAATAATAATAAATTAATTTAGTGAATGATTCTAAACGTTTGATATGTAGCATTTTAGTTACAATTTTGTTGTTGTAAATCAGACACTGATGGCACAGCGCTGTATTGTGCCTCTTTATTTGGTCAATGTTTTTCTACCAAAAATGTTTTGTGCTAATCAGGGAGTACTTGGCTGAACCATTGCCCTATAGTGTGCATGAATTATGAGCAGTTCCACCAAAGAGCGATTTTTTTTTCTTATCCCTTTCATTCCCCCTAACACTGATCTATACTACACTAGGGTGGGGCTAGTTACTGTAAATGTGATGCAGATACAGACAAACGGTTTTCAGGTATGGGATGAATAAGCCCAAACTGTATTTATTAGCTTCTTTCAGTAACAGGTTCCTCCCAAACACGTTCTTCTACATATAATTTATTTAAATTGGACATCCTCTATTATATACAACCGACCACCTCGGAGACAAACGCTCTCACGCATATGCAAACATATGTTCTCAAACATGCACGGGTCACAAGCAAGCATCCACACGCATAAACTCTACATTATGAATGTCCTGCCTCTATTGCTCATGAACAAATCTGTCCTCCCACATGCTGAAGTATGTCTCCCCACGCAGAGAATCCCCATGCATCAAAGCCTGTGCTTCCTCCTCAATCCAAAACATTTAGCTGAGGGGCGTTCTTTATTGTCTGCAAAGCTCTGCATATTGTCCTCATAATCAAATAAACACAGCTGCCAATAGCTCTTGGATTGCCACATGAGACACCCCATATATGGAGCAAAGGCAGCAGAAACGCTCACTCTCTCATCCAAAACAGACCTCTCTATTTAATATGCTCAAGCTACTGGATCGCCAGAATCACGCTGTCATTATAGAGCTGATGGGAAACAGCTTTGTGATGAAGTAGACTATGATAAATGAATATATTTTTTTTTTAACTTTTTATTAATCCCCAGTGGGGAAATTGTAGTTATGTGAATGAAGCTGACTGTGTGTGTGTGTGTGTGTGTGTGTGTGTGTGTGTGTGTGTGTGTGTGTGTGTGTGTGTGTGTGTGTGTGTGTGTGTGTGAAAAATAGAGTTTATGTGCATGTCATCAACTTCGACAAGCCTGACAGACAAATGTGTGCATGTGTGGGAGATAATATACCATTGTAAACAAGAACATATTACATGATAACAGCTAGACTAGATTTTGAGTGTGAGTGTCTTCACCACTCTTGCTGACTCCTAGCCAACCTTATTAGGAGGAGTCTTTTCTTTCCAAACTGTATGCGAAATTAGAGGAAGAAGGCAGGGCCAAGCCTGCCCTCTGCTCAAACTACAGAAAAAAAAAAAATCACACCATCAGCCTCCCTCTTTCTGTGCATGGACCACCCTCTACTGTTCTCCTAGTGGACAGTGTTTGCTTGTGCCATAGCTGTATGCAGGAACTTCATTCTCAATGACAGCAAAGACAGAGGGAGACTGAGGGTGAGAGGAGGAGAATGGAGAGCATGAACCTGCATAGGAAACACAACTGAGACACCAAGCTGGGTTTTACCTGCACCTCCTGGACCACTGACTGAACTCGCTGACACAGGTACGATTCATGAAATTAACATTTGTATTGTTTTATTTGGATTTTCCAAGTCATCTATATGTGTAAAACATTTCAATTTACTGATAAGATTAAAGGTAATATAGAGCAATGAAAGTTTAGATGAAAGTGGGTTCCTCTAGACATCCATGACTCTTCATGAAGAAATGGAGTGACTCTAAAATGCTGAAATTAACAATAGCCCATAATAAAGTGTCCCCTCGGCAGACAGTCCTTATCAGTGGCACCATCAGAATAACTTGTGGGCTAATTGGCACAGTCCTTTAAATCAGCTGGCCCTGAGCAAAACCCACAATTAAGTTAGACTGAAAAAAGGTGGATTTTCTGATGTGCAATATGTTTATGCGCTATCTTGAAATAAAGTTGGAAAAAAAATTAGGGGACGCAAATGTGGTATTCCCAGGGCTTTTTGAGGGTTTAAATCTTTTAATTGAGGATCTTACCAGTAGACAGTCAAAACTCAGTGGTACCACTTTGAGTCAGTGGGCCGATTGGCAGTATCCTTATGTTCCTCTTGGCTGGGAAAAACCATCCACCGCAAAGTTTGAAGGACTGCATTAATATAGATGAGGTGGCTACATTTGGTCAGGTCTAGCTCTGAGCGAGAAGTAGGAGAAAATACAATTTTTAATAAGTCAACACAAAAACATGGCTGCTGCGGCTGACTTGACGAAGACCAGCAGGGTGTGAACCTGGTGGTAATAACTGCAGATGAGATTCCCAGCCCTGGCTGAGGAGCCTCTGTGTAAACACTGTCACTCCTGTCAGGCCTGTGAGATTCATATTGTGGGGTTGGAGACGTGCAGACGGGCCAATTGCTGAGAACGAGCTATTGAAGGGGATGACCTTTACTCAACGGGTACTAATAACTGACTGACAGTGCCAAGGTGTTTCCGAGCTCTGACACATGGCTTTTCCTTAAAGTGCCTTTTCCTTTGCCCTCTGATGGTTTATAATCTATGACAAAACAAACTGCAGCTTGTTCCATATGTTAAAGCTGCTGAACTTTTAAGCTTTTTGAAATGAATGTTGGCACTTTCTTTCTGTCAATAAGTCGTTGTGCTTTACACAAAACCTTGATGTTATATATTTCCCTTGAGGCATGTTTTTTCCTTAGGCAATGATAAAAGGGTACTATGTTGCCACAGCAGCAGTTTGAGTTTAGTTAATGCTCTGGGATCTGTCCCATTAGCTGTGGTCAGGACTCTTCAGTGCAAATAAACATCCAGAGGAGACCACAGAAATGATTCAAAGCCCCTGCTGTCTCTGTCTTGGACTTGTTTAATTCTGCTTTTTTTTCTGTCAAACCCTCAGCACATTTGTTTTGATGATATGAAGTGGGTCATATTGTGTGTCTGTCAGAGGTGTTAGAGGAAGGTTGCTTAACCTCCTTGGCCATATCCAACCAGACTGCTTTTTGATTGGATATGGCCCTAAATCAGCCTGAAGTTGGCTCACCATTAGCTCCACTTCCAGAGCCAAGCCTCGCTATTGAATATGAAAGGAGGGCTCTTTCACTTAGCATGCATTTTTGAACATCACCCTCCCCTGCTCCATTCGTTGTGCTGTCAAAACCAATAAGATTAAAGCACAAGCTTTCCTTCCAAAAATAGACTCCAGAAAACATTACTCATAAATCAGGGATTCCTGCTCCCCCTGCTGCTCCTTAAACACATCAATTTATTTTGTCCCTTACCAAATTCAAATGTATCTGTTTGTACCAGCCAGGCAGAAATGGCAGAAGTTAAAATGAGTCAGTGAGGCCCATGATAACCACCTGCTGACTTGTAGGATTTTGCTCATTATTGATATAACTCATGAATCATGAATCCTGGCAGCAGATGACACATCTTAAAAGTGATAAATTCATGTCATCCGTGGCCAAAATAACTCAATTTTCTACCAAAAATATTTTCATTTTCAGTCAAATCTTTTTTCAGACACGTGACAATTCTCTACAGTGCAGGTAAACTTAAAGGCTATAGGGGAAGTTCATGGAAGGTCTGAGCCAGGAGATCTACAGAAATATGAAAAACCCAGCACTTGCCCACACCCAGACACCTGATACAGATGTGGTAGGGCCGTAATGAAAGAAAGCCCATGAGGGAATGCATTGAAAAATCTGAGTAACGATAACAGATTTGTGGTGGGTGGGTGACACTGCTCTTACTCTACCACAAACGTGCCAGAAGGCACATCTGGCCAGGGGCAAGACTGTCTGCAGTAGTCGATATGTGAAACCAGCCGTGTCTTTGCCTCAGTCTGCTAGTTTTCACTTCACTATATTTTAATGCTAACTTACTTCATAATTAAGCAAGACTCTCATGTTGAGTCTTGACTGGAAACTGTTTCGTGTTTCATGCCAAGAGATGCACAGTGGTTTAATGGGATTATATTTGATTAGAGGAGAAAAGAAAACATCTGGTAGGAAATTGTACAAAAGTACGAAATGAGACCGAAAGAGGAAACTTCGTTGTAAATGCTACTAAATTAAAGAATACGTCAGGGAATATTCTTCATGTAGAGCTTGACATAGCGTAATCTTCTGTGCCATACCTCCACTGTTGTCCAAAAACTATACTAAAAACCCAACAAGCCACACTGTTGAACTGCTTGACATTTTCATTTGTTATGATGAACATTGCACTGCAGTTTATTCAAGGGATGTCAATACTCCTAATCCACCGAATGCATACTAATCTGTGGCTGAAAGTAGTCCTCAACAAATGCACAATTTGCTTCTCTTTGAGTAACATTTGCTACAGTGCTTAATGTTTTTAAAAAAGAGACTAAGAAATTACAGCCATACCAGTGGCTCTGTGAGGCTACACTTTGGCACAGTGGTGTTTTTAGCTAAATGCTAACATCAGCATGCTAACATGCTCACAATAGCAATGTTAACATGTTGTAAGAACAATGTTTACCATGTTGACCATCATAGTTTTTGCATATTTTCAACACTTGCTTATTAACACTAAACACAAACTACAGATGAATAGCATTAGTGTTGGACAGATTGTGCCCTGATGATGGCGCTAGATAAGAGGTCAGGGGATCACAGTTCACTCTGAGGGGGACATGAATGTGTGTACCAAATGTAATGGCAATATATCCAAGTGTTGACATATTTCACTCCAAAGTGGTGGACCGACTTGCCCACTGACCGACATTGTCATCCTGCTAACATTGCAAAAAATGCAACTATAATTTGTGTTTGAATGATTCACGTCTTCAGTAGGAACCAATGGAGTTTGGGCTGAGTGCCAAAGACAGGGGAAGTTGGAAAGTATTGAGAAATGGACTAATACATTGTTGATTTTGGTCTTATACCTCTCTTTCCTTTTCATAGATCTTTAGCTTGTTTGGTGATAAAGAGAGGAGGAACCATGGGACCTAAAACATGGAGCATATTTATTCTGTTTGGTCTGTCTTTCTGGGGCAACAGCCAAGCCTTCAAAAGGAACCCCATCCTCTCCCGGATACGAAGGGCTCCAGAGGCCAATGGAGAAAGCAAGAAGTGCTCCTACACCTTCCTGGTCCCTGAGCAGAAGATCACAGGACCCATCTGTGCTGCCCGCGGTTATTCAACCGACAAGGACCGAGTGACACGCCTGGATGTGGCTGCGGTGCGCGACCTCCTGTCGAAGCAGCGTAGGGAGATGGAAACTTTGAAGCTGGTGGTGGATGTGGATGGCAACTTGGTGAATGAGATGAAGCTGTTGAGGAAAGAGAGCAGGAACATGAACTCCAGAGTAACCCAGCTGTACATGCAGCTGCTGCACGAGATCATCAGGAAGAGGGACAACTCACTGGAGCTGGCGCAGCTGGAGACAAGAATCCTCAACGCCACCACAGAGTCACTGCGCCTGGCATCCCGGTACAGGGAACTAGAGGCCAAATACGCAGCCCTGTCTGCAGTAGTGAACAACCAGTCCGTGCTGATTGGAGCACTGGAGGAGCGTTGTATGCAGGTGTACAGCCGCGGGCATGACCAGTCACCCTTGGGACCTCCACTTGTGCAGGTAGTGCCTGAGAACATTCCTGTTAATGTGCCACGATTCACCAATGAGATCCAGAGGGACAACACCCGAGGCTTTGCCCGAGAAAGGGGCTCGCGCTCTGGGCCGTCTCCCACAGGTGGCACCCTGGAAGTTCAGAAACCTCCAAATAGAAACTTCAGTGCTGAAGGTGAGTGAGTGAGTGAGTGAGTGAGTGAGTGAGTGAGTGAGGGATACATTCATCCATCCATCTATCCATCCAATAATTTAATTGATTCAGGAAATCCAAAACTATTAAATCATGGTAAAATGTAGAGCAGTCTTTGCCTGCCAACCATAACAAAATAATAATCACTGAGTTTGAATACAGCTGCAGGTGGGCCAGTGGCCTCATTTTGAAAGGTTAAAGATTTGCAAATTCAGCTGGATCTCTGCTCCCCGCTCAACAGAAAGAACACAAACCAGGATGGAAATAAAAATGTTGTAATGTCTCGATTGAGGCAGGGGACCTAAAGCAAAGAAAGACCTAACCAGTGCGATTTTGCTCATCAACAGAAGTTCCTGACACATTTAGATTGCCCTCGTCCAAAAATAATAAAGTGTGTTGGATTTCAGTGAAGCGGTGTATGATAATGATCCCTTACAAGACTGTTCCATTGCATGTGAGATGTATACAAAACCCAGGCTGGCATGATAGGCTCCTGCAAACCACAAAGTAGAGGCACTTCTGGTACACTTCATGAAGTGAATGGACTATACCTTTTACATTATTATTATTATTTTATTAGCCAGGAGAGGGTTACTCGCTCTTTAAATAAACTGCTCACTGCTACAAGTGCTATTAATTAAAAATTGTGTAATGAGAATGTTGAATTACCTTGAAAAAAGGCAGATGTTAGTGACTTACCGTGGGTTAACAAGATATATATTTTGGTTTTTTGACCTTGAATAAAGGTAGTAAGATAGTAAAGTAATTTCTCATTAAAGTGATTTAATTTGCCCTAGTACCCTCTGCTGTTCTGGGAGGACTTAGTAAACATCTTTTCGGACCTAGATCAATGTGTTTCGTAGAACTCTGTGTTCTTTTTAATGCCTGCTCATCATGTAAACTCATGGTAGGCTACTCATGTTGTTGTCTCAGTGGCGCCAAAAGTGACTAAAACTGCCTGACAAAGCCAAAATGTAAATATATGTTTAACCATATAAATTGTTTATGCACCCTAGCTAGGCTAGCCAGAGGGTAGTCACAGCTAAACTTAGCTAAAGCTAATTTACAAACTTTTTTCCCCCAATCTATTCTCTGTAACTGAAAAAATTATTTTGATGCTCCAACATCTTAGTAATTGAGATTGTTGTACTACAAAGGTAATGTAGGCTAATCATAATGGAGAAAAGGGTAATACCAGATAAAGTAGTCCTGCTAAAAGCTAGCTAGCCAAGCTCAGATGCCCTAGGGTTAGGTTAGGGTTAAAACGTAGGGTACGTAATGGGCACCACGAGGGGACCACGCATTTGGAAGGCCACTTAAAACTCCTTAAAATGAAAAGAATAAGTGTTTAAAAAGAGACTAAAGGAACTACTGGACAGGACAGTTGGCAGAAGTTATATTATCTTAACAAAGGGGGGGTGTAGGGTTTATCCTAAATTATCCGAAAAATACCTCAAGTTAAGGTTTTACAACTATTTAGCTGTTACACACTTTGTCACACACTTGTTTTTCTTACCACCTGTCTCCCTGTCTTGATGCACTTTCCTTCAGGCTCGTTCAGGGACTGTCTCGCAGCGCAGGAAGCTGGCCATAGCACCAGCGGCATGTACCTGATCAGACCAGATGAAGCAGAGAGGCCTGTTCAGGCCTGGTGTGAACAGGATATAGACAACGGGGGCTGGACTGTTATCCAGAGCAGGCGAGATGGATCCGTTAACTTCTTCAGGAACTGGGATAACTACAAGGTGATGACATATGACACTTCCTCTGCCCTGTCGGTCTTATTTTTCTCTCTCCTCTCCTGAGCCAACCTGAATATTTCTGTCATCCAGAGACAACAGGGGTGCCGTTATATGACCCATCTAGAGGCACCATCTGGGGTCTTTGGGACTATTTCCTGGGCCAAAATCCTTGTGTTTTCACTTACTGTAAAATATAACGCCTCGTCAGCAGCACTATTCGTCCGAGGTCATTTGGTTTGAGATTCCCATTATGAAACATTAGATGGCCCGCTAGGAAGGTATGTTCCGCAGCTCAATCTGCAGGCATTTCTTTCCAAAACCGCTACTACTATGGTGCCTTCCTGGATGGATGGCTGGTTGGCTTACTACACCACACCGTATAGACCCTCTCATCAGAGCTCTGTGAGAATGACATCGCAGCTGGCAGCCTCTGCGATCCGCTGTTCCATTCAGCCCAGCCAGGCTTGTGCATGTGTAACTGGAAGCTAAATTGCTGTCTTTAACATTGATTTGCCTCTGTGCTCTCACACAAAGCTACCACATGCACACACACACACACACACACACACACACACACACACACACACACACACACACACACACACACACACACACACACACACACACACACACACACACACACACACACACACACACACACACACACACACACACACACACACAGCACCAGAGAGGAGGCCCCTGGACTGAAAGACTACATAATTTATCATCTGCTGGCTCACCCAGCTAATCCACAATCACAAACCTCAACCTCCTCTACTAAGTGAAGTGTTCTGGAGACACATGGCCAGACGTAGATTGCTCGTGGTTATTCAAAACAAGCGCCATGGCCAGTTTCGCCATTAGCCGTGATCCAAGAGCTCTGTGGGGCGGACCAGCATTCTGAGGATGGATGCTTATTTTCCTGCATAAACCCTACAACATGTCTTACTTAGAAATGTCAAAGACAAGCTGGCATTCTTTTGCCACAGCTTTTTTCTTTTGAAGTTTTGTAGTTAACTACAGAAGCACGACCAGAATGTCATCAAAAAGAAAATTCTCATTTGTTCTGTTACAATCCCAAAGCCTCATCCACAAAGGGGGTTTTATGTTCCCAAACAGTTCTCATGTTTCTAAACTCCTCAGGCTACCACATAAAAAAGAACAATGCTCATTATTTTCTGTAATCTTCCTGTAACCTTCCTTTTAATCTTCCTTTGACTCAGAGCGGCTTTGGTAACATAGACGGGGAATACTGGCTCGGTCTGGAAGGCATCTACAACCTAGGGAGGCAGGGGGACTACAAGCTGCTCGTGGAGCTGGAGGACTGGATGAACAAGAAGGTCTACGCTCAGTACAGCAGCTTCCATCTAGAGCCTGAGAGCGAGGGTTACCGCCTGCGTCTGGGCACCTACCAGGGCAACGCCGGCGACTCTCTGAGCAGCCACAACGGAAAACAGTTCACCACTCTGGATCGAGACAAGGATGCATTCTCAGGTAGATGAACATGGGGTCCCTTTGTGCTCCTGCAGCATGCAGTCTCCTTTGAACCGCATCATGAGGTTTTAGTTTTTTTGAAACTTCAAGCCTCTCTTTTATTGGTGTGATGTTGAGGTTTTACCTGTGATCTGAGTGGATATTAAGCTTTAAAGTTTTCACATCCCATTAAGCAAAACTGACATACAGTAAAGTTCTATTTATTGGTCAAAAATCAGACACCATTAAGGTAGTCCAATAAAAAAAAAAATCCTAACACCTTGAAATGAAATTTTGTTTGCTTCCAATGGGGCTAACTTGAAAGGCAAAACAAAAAGCAATGCATAACATGTAGATTTTTTCGGAAGACAAAACCAAATGTATTTGAATAATTTTCTCTGTGGAAAACAAACTTCATTAAAGAGTTAATAATCACCCTTCCTGTTTCCCCACAACAGGTAACTGTGCCCATTTCCATAAAGGAGGCTGGTGGTACAACGCTTGCGGCCAAGCCAATCTTAACGGTGTCTGGTACACCGGAGGCGTCTACCGCAGCAAATTCCAAGATGGGATGTTCTGGGCCGACTACGGCGGAGGCTTCTATTCTATGAAGTCTGTACGTATGCTGATCAGGCCCATAGACTGAGGAGATACTGTAAGCCAGGCTGGTCCAGGGGCAGCTATGGAGGCCAGGGCAAACTTGAAATGTGACTGTAAGTCATCAGCAACTGGTTGATCCTTGATAAAAGAACTACACCAATGGAGTTTACCAACTATCAGTAGTGACTTGAACTGCCTCCTGTAACAGATATGGACTCTGCGTGAACATTGTTCATCTTTATATGGTAATAGATGCACACATAGAGGGATTTAGGGGACATGACTATTTAAAGCCATACAGCTCCTTTAACCACCCAATACATATTATGGTAAAGGGAAATTAAGAGTTTTGCAGCTAAATAATGCAAGCTGTCTATCTGATTAAGAGACCGCAGTGTTTCCGTCATTAGTAAGTCACCCCGTGGAGACGAGGCACCACATCCTGACAGAACTTCATTGGTATTTAATTCATAAGCTTCTGCATCACAGGATCTAAATGTAGCTCTTCCTACCTCGCCAAGATAAACATGTGATGGAAACACTCATACATGTTATTTAACTTGTGCTATAGTTGTTGGGAGTTGGAAAATACATTTTGTTTATACCTATATAAATTTATTTAGAGTCTGTATCCACTTTAAGATCTGAAAAAACTAACACCTCAAGGAGTTAGAGAAAGAGGTGGTTTAACTACTGTACGTGTTTTATGTACTTTCGTTACACAAACAGTATTGGTTTAATTTTTTTTCCCCTACACTTAAAATGACCTTTATAATGTATGTTAAACTACTTTGTCCAAGTGCAGATGACCAGAAATTATAATTTATGTATACAATTAACTTATCATAACAGTGAAAAGGGCCAGGTGTCCAGAGGGAACAGTAAATGATCCTACAGCAAAAGAAGAAAAAAGAACTAATTTCCTCCACTGTATAAATGACAATCATTCTCAAAGTGTGCTTGCACGTATGGCAATTGCTGTAATATGTTTTTCTCATTTGGCTGTTGATTAAATTTCAGTATGACTCTGAGAAAAACAAGCATTGTTGGGGCAAAAAAAAAGTTTGAATTACGTTGTGTTTTTAGTGGTTTTCAAGCACGGAAAAATATGCCGACCAAGTGTGTTGAGAGTTATAGGCAATGGGACAGACAACGAGAAACACATTGCTGAAAGCCAGACAGGCTGAAGAAAGAAAAAGAGAGGAGGGAGGGGAGTGGGATGAACTGGGATGGAATCGGTCCAAATTTCCAAGTTATCCCCCCCCTTTTTCCTTTTAAATACAGAGAAATTTACATTCTTTCCACACAAAAGTGCTTGAACTGTATGTTTTCGTAAAATATCTTTCATTGACAAAGTCACGGGTGCCTGCACTCTTTAATCACCGGTATGGAAGGAAAGCACCATCCTTTTGGGGAAACCATACCAGAGTAGAGGGGAGCCAAAGTTGTTTTTTTTTATTGGTTGGTCTTTGAACAACAGTGGTGCATCCAACAGCCTTTGGTCTCTGAGCCGAAAATAGACCCTCATATTGAGCTGTTTTTTCTTTTTGACCACAATGGCCCTCACACCCATCTCTTTAACAAACTTTTATAAAGCAACAAAACACAAAGCAGTGAGACCAGTCAAACCCAGTTGGACATGGAAACATGTTTATGAACATGTAAAAAAACTAACAGCGTCCAATAAAAACAACATCATAATGTTAAAATGAAACGGCAAAAAAAAACTGAAACCAATGAGTCACAATACTTGGCAGAACAATATTACACAACTAATAGCCAATAAACAGAGAACATTTAGATTTCAAGGGATGTTCTTGTTCTTTCAGATTCAAATGACCTCCTTTCATGTGCCATGCTGATTTATACTGTTAACCAAGTCCTTATTAGTGCTTGACTTGTTAGTTTTTAGTCATTGTTAAGATTAAATGCACATTCCAAATGTATCTTGTCAGCGTGAGTCTCACAGATTAAATCTTTTTCCAGCAGATTCAAACAGATACTTTAAGTATTTACGGATTAGCCATAATTTAACAGTAATAAGACTTATATTAAATGTTGTGTGGCTGTGTGCCTTGTGTTGGCGTGAAAAAGTCATGAGGAGATAGATGAATACATCGCAGAGACATTTCATTTCAAGTGGTGACACAATTTCTTTGGATGACATCTAATCAAGTCTGACTCCCAACCTAAACTATATTACTCTTTTTCACTGTCTATTCCTTTTGTTCCACTGTCAAACAAAGCACAATGCATAAAAAAAAAAAAATTTTAAAGATTTTTTTGTGGCATTTTTTAGGCCTTTATTAGATAGGACAGCTTTAGACATGAAAGAGGAGAGAGAGGGGTAACCACATGCAGCAAAGGGCCGCAGTCGGAATCGAACCAGTGACTGCTGCGCCGAGGACTAAGCCTCTGTATATGAGCGCACGCTCTACCAGGTGGGCTACCCAGGCGCCCGCACATTGCATCATTTTGTACCGTCTGTCACATTAAAGCATCTAACTTTAGAACTTTATCTTTGCATAGCTTGGCAAAAAAACTGAAAGAGTAATCTCTGCTCATGCGCATACACTCGGCTTGGATGAATTGTTTCACATTTTAGGAAATCTACTAATTTTCTTTGAGTAAAATTGGATGTCTGCTCTCATATCTGTATGGTAAATATGGATATGAAGGTAGAGCCAACAGGCAGCTAGCCTATGTTAGGATAAAGACTGGAAGCAGACCCAGCTAGCCAGGCTCTGTCCAAAGTTACCTGCACCTAAAACTCCCTATTTGCTTGATTTATTTGTACAGGAAAGAAATGTAAAAAAAGACAAGCATAGCGTGTTAATTAGTGAGCTTTAGAGGTGGTGGTTGGTGGATTTTCTTTTACTTTGGACAGAGCCAGGCTAGCTGTTTCACCCTGTTTTCAGTTTTTATGCTAACGTAAGCTAACTGCCTGTGGGCTTCACATTTAGCGTACAGACATTAGAGTGACACTGATCTTTTCATCTCCCTCTGGGAAAGAGAGCAAATATACACATTTCACAAAATGTCAAACTATTCCTTTAAGCACATATTCAATCGTGTATGAAAGCTGATAGTTGGGCCCCATCAACCCATACAAACCCTTTAGGGTGTACACCACTGCTGAAAAGGTCGAGTGCAGGCAAGTGAGTTTTTGAACAGTTATCCAAGACTGTTTTGTGACATGCCTTCCTGTCACAAGTGTGCCTCTCAGACATCGATGCCTATAACCACCCCAGAGGCTACCAGTGTGGGATGCTCCATCACCACAGGAGTTGTAACTGAAGTCTTCCAATAACTCTGCCCACCAGCCACCACACACTGAACCCTTACATTTTAAACAGCCTCATGGTGGTATGGAAATCCATGATTAGCCCACAAAAACCAAACTCCTGCACAGTCAGTCGTTGGTACAGAGAAGGTGACATCCTTGGCTCTGGTGAGGGGACCACACTCGAATACCTGGCCAACTGACTGGGGATGGCCAAGCGCTACTGCAGTGTGGTCCTCTGAGAACCACTGCAGGTTTCAGAGGTGAAAGCCCTCTTTGTCACTGAGTGAAGCTTCACTGTCTACAAATTTCACCACCAAGATGGCACCAGGCTCGGAAGATTTGTGGAAGAAGCTGGCTCTACTGCTGTTTGCTGAAAGACATCTGCTGAGGGGGGAATGTCCATGAGAGTGACTCATTAGCCCTCAAAAGCTCAGTTAGTGTCAACCAGAAAATCAACAGACAGGAAGTGGAGCTGTTTTCTTTGAAAATAAGCATCATGACTAATTTTTGCCCTAACTGGGATAGTTAAAAAACTCCATAGCTAAGTCAGTTCCTAAGTGCCCTTTTGATTTAAAGCTTAACAGACACTTGTTTAAGATGGATGATCATTTGGAGGGATCTGGGAAGGCTCACTGAGCTGCAGTTTCCACTCTTCCTTATTTGTCTGAATCATACAGTATAGAGTGATATTTCATTTAACTGTGAAGCACACAAGCGTGTGCTGAGATTTTGAAAAAGAGATTTATTTGAATGCATTTTTTTTTGACAGAGAAAAGTCAATCGAAGCACTGATCACAACCCAGAGATAACCAACAAAGGGACATTTGAGCAATGAGAAGTGTGCTCCTTTGAGTGTCAGCTGCCTACTAACCGATAGGTTGTCTGTTAAGTGACCAAAAATTCAGATGGTTTTCATTGTTCATATGTGTGAACACCTTGTTCATTCTGGACTCAAACCTTGAAACCCTTTTTCAAATGGATTTCCTTTGTAAAGACACATTACCTCAGAACACTGGAGTCAGCATTAGTCACTGAACTGGAGGACCCACTAACAGTATGACTGTTAGCTGTATGGGTTTCTGGCTATACAATTTCACTTCTTGTGATAAATGGCGTGAGTCATGGAGGTCTGTTTTAGGCTTCATGACCGCCTGGGGAGACAGAGCCAAAGGGGCGATCGCCCTACCTACTCAACTGTTTTTACACCATAGCTAAATCAATAAAAAACAAAAGGGCCTCCCAACCTAAACTGGCTCAAGAGAGGCATGAGCCAAAGAGCCACAAAACACAACAGTATGAACGACAGAAATGTTTTACATCCAGTCCATTGGAGAATAATAAAAACACTGTTTTTTCTGATCTTTTCCTTTAACTGCTAACAATAATGTCTGACATATACTGTAACTAACAAAGAAAATAGTTTGCAGCATCAATTTTATCAATGCTGAAATAAAGAAATAAGTCAACAGCGCAAATTAGCACTTAAAATTATACAAAAAAAGAGGAAGATAGCAAATGTTTACAGAAATTAAAGAAAGATATTCAGGACTTTGATGTCTCAAGCTAAATTAAGCCAACACCAAAGGATAGTCAAATTAAATTACAGTCCCGCTATGGCCAACCCTGGATGTGCCTTCAATGTGATTACAAAATTTTTCCGCCAGTTCTGAATTTATCTGGTAACTCTGCTATTAAGTTCAGATAATAGAACAGGAAATACACCGTCTGAACTATTCATTCAACAGTAGTTTGCATTTTAGCTGCTGCATTCTAAAGTAGCTGCAGATGTGAGGGGCTTTTAAATAGGGCAGGAATTTCTGTGGTTAAAATTGGATTGATACTTCATTTTTTTTAAATGACAGCTTTTTCCAATTTTATTAAAACTACTCAGATTCTGGTAGCACACTTTTTGTTGGAAGGAGGTTACTGAGATCATTAAAACTAGTATTTCTGGAGTTAGTGGACCCAAAAAAAATCCACTTTACATTGACTTTACTGAGCAGTAAAAAGCTGGAAGATCATATTAATAATATATTCCTAGAGCTGGGAAGGAGGACATATTAAGATGTATTCTTACACTAATGCAAGAAGTTGCAACACTGCTTAATGTCCATAAGATAATCTTTTTTTCTTGACTGAAGAATGACATTTTTGACATTGATCAGACAGGCACATTACTCTACACCCATGCTTTATACACATCTTCTCAGGCTCCAGTGAGTCATATCAGTTCATGTTTTGGAACTAAACATGCTTGATCTCAAAAATAATGAGCAACAACTCATGCTGAGCTTCTTGCAAAAGGCAGATAAGACCTTTCTGCCTCGGAATGGAACTTGTTACTGCACTACTTTTTAGGGGGGTAAAATGCATCTAGACCTTGCTACTGATCTCTGTTGACACTTTGATTAAAGGGAAATTTCACCGTTGGAAAGATGAATATATCTTTAAATTGGGTCACTTATGTAGTAGAAATGTAGTTAAACTTCTTTAGAAATTGGTGGCTTCTAGGCCGAGATAAGACAGAAAATGTGTTTTTGGCTCATGTGGATGAAAGACACCAAATCCAGAATGCACTTGCTTTGCTTCTTTAGAATCCACTAGTGATGGGACAACCGACTCTTTTACGAGAGTCGGTTCAACCGGACGGTCTTTGGTTGGCCTACCGAGTTAATAGATTCGGTCACCGGTTTGGCCCTTGGCGGCAGGGGGGTGATAGCGTTTAACTTTACATATCTATCAAGATAACATTACGTGTATTTGTATGTGATATAGGCCTAATACTTTCCCCTTGGTAATGTAGCATATGAATTTCCATGAACACAATTCTAAAATGCACGAGACATAAAGGCTTCTGCTATCGGTTGATAACTCAAACTTGCCGAGAATCTAGACACCCATTTGATTACATGACTCATGCATTAGGCACGGTTACGGTCTCTTTCAGTAGCCTGGTGCACGCTCTCCTGGTGACAGCCTACCTATCACACAACAAACATTTAACTTAACATAACTACTAAGATAACATGACGTGCATTTCTATGTGATATCCATCGATAATGTAATCTATTAATTTGTATGTACACAATCATCTAAGATGCACGAGAAATAAAGGCTTCTGCTATCGGTTGATAACTCAAACTTGCCGAGAACCTAGACACCCGTTTGAATATAGACTCGGCAGTAGCCTCGGTTACGGTCCTTACGGTCTCGTTCAGTAGCCTGGTGCGCGGTCTCCTTGTGACAGCCTAGCCTAGCTACCACGTAGCAACATTCACTTCTCTAACATTTAACTTAACATAACTACCAAGATAACATGACATGTATTTGTATGTGATGTTCTGTACTTCCCCATCGATAATGTGTGAATTGCCGTGAACACAATCCTCTAAGATGCACCAGAAACAAGGCTCGGTTAATAACTCAAACTTGCCGAGAACCAAGACACCGCTTGATTACATTAGAGTCGAGCGGCCGGCAGGTTGCACGGTTACAATCGGTCTCGTTCGGCATAGGGTCTGGGCATAAGTTGATAATTTCCTGATTGATTCTACCACCACCACTCCAGTCCAGCGGAGGCGCTAATGAGCTAGATTACAACACACACAGTAGCAGAAGAATACCAGCTACACAACGGCAAACCATTGACATATATATAATGGCAACGGCACGAATGAAGTAAAAGAAAAAAACATGAGTGAGTCGGTTCATTGACGTATGGCACTCGATTCTCCCGGCTCAGTGACACGAGTCGGGTTAATTAACCGGCTCTTCGGTCAGTTCGTCAACACTAGAGTCCACACCCAAGCCACGCCTACCGTTTACAGACAGACAGACAGTGAGACAGTCAACTCAACTCAAGTGTGTTTTATTGTAATTACAACCATATACACGAAACAACGTTTCACCGTGGCTCAAGTGGTGTTACACATTTAAAATATATAAAAACGACATACGAAACAGGCTACATTTAGTGCACACACATTAAAGGCTCCGTAAAGTTCAGCTAACGCATACTAGCATTAGCGCTTGGTGGGCTGTAAACACAGAGTATAAACACAGCCGTAAATTTGCGTGGAATGTAGAATGGTCGGCATTTAACAGTCGCAAACTCCACCAGCAGTCAGCAGTTAGTTGGTTACAAGCCGCCCATTTCTGCACCAGTCCGTGTTAACACAGCCCACCTCCACTAGTCTTACCCGGCGACGGAGCAGCCGGCCTGGTAGCTGGATAGTCCGGTACACTGTGTTCAGCCATGTTTCCACAACAACAAAAACACAGCAGTCTCTGAACTCACGTTGGGAGTTTCGTTGAAGTTGGATGTAGTCCGGTTTGTTGTCTAATGAGCGGACGTCTTGCAAGCAGGATTGATTGAACAGGTGGCCGGCAAGTGTTAGCTTTCCACCGAGCTCGAACCGCTGTCGAGGTCCTTTTCCCCCGGCTAGCGGCATTGGGCGACACCGCTGGCTTAGGTGCTAGTCTCCGTAGCAGGCAAAGCTTGCGCGTAGTGTGTTGAGTATTCCGTCTGTATTAAAGTGTTCTGCATATTCTCCGATCTGTACCAATGTATCCCTCTGTATGTTCTGTTTAGCGAAGCTTCAAGATGGCTGACGCTCGTTTTGCTTCGGCAAGCTTCGGGTAAAGACAACAGTCCAACCCCCTGTGGGCGGGTTGAAAACATTTGTCCATTGCCTCTGGGCCTTATATATATGTCAATGCTCTGGGCAAAAAATCTTCTGATGACACAAAAATCTTCGTTTTCCGTCATCGGAAGATTTTTTCCAGACCCACAATACAGAGATCTCTCGTCTCAGGGGGACATGAGAGAGGGAAGCACGGTCATTCGAAAATACTACAGTGTTTCTACTGATACAAAGCTTAATGCTAAATCGGTGAAGTATCCCTTTAAGCATGTCCAATTCCGAATGCAATGGTCTCATTCCTCTTTCTACTCAGCTCTCTCCTTAACTGGACTAGGTTTTGCAAAATTTAAACATATTGTGATGCCATCTAGTGGTGGAGTAGTTTTACTACCTAGTCTGGTATATCCTAAATCGGATCTGCTAGACGGGCAAGAAGACCAGGGTAAGCCAATCAGAGACAGAATAAGGCTGACCACGAGGCACGTCCTTTGACGTCGACACGTCTAGCGGATCCGATCTAGCATCTACCGCATCTACCCATAGACAGTATATGGACTAGTCTTCACTGTGGCGAATGACAGGACAGACCAGATTACACAGAAATAATAAATAGGTCAGTAAAAGAAATGTGGCAAAATTCATGGGATTGTGAAAGTAAGGGGAGAATGTATTATTCAGTACAAAGAATGGTAGAGAAAGAAAGACGTGATTATATGTAAGAGAAGAGATGCAGTAGTTTTATCCAGATTGAGGTTTGGGCATTGTGGGCTGAGGAGTGGGCTGGCTCTGATTAGTAAACATCCTGATGGAAAGTGTGAATGTGGAGACAAGGAAACAGTGAAGCATGTATTAGTACAGTGTAAGCCTACTCTCGTCAGAGGAAGAAACTGTTCAAGGAATTGGGTGCAACTGGAGAAACTGTTTTTACTTTACCCACTTTATTGAATTTGGACAGTTGGAACAAATTGAAGAAACTGATGGAGTACCTGCAACATATTGGAATATATAAAAATATATAGATAATTACTTCTAATTAAGTTGTGAATAGCGATTAGAGAATAGCGGGGCAGCAGTACGCCATAGATGCGTCTAGCCTGCCGGAAACAAGAAGAAGCTGACAGGACAGATATACAACAGTCTTCGGAGGAGTGGTTTGGCATTGATGAAAATCACTTGTACAAATGCCTGCCCCTTTATACGCATTTTATTCTCACAAACAAATGTGCTCTGACCCATCAAATGGAAGATCGAGGGACAATAGTTTCATTTAAAATTAGGAATCTTAAGGTAGATAGTCCAGCTGAAATTAAAATGCACGTCTTTTGAGAAATAAATATGTGTCTGCTATGCATTTGTTTAAATTGTGTGAAGATTTGATAAAAATTATAATTTTCAAAAAGAAGCCATCTGTTTGATTTATACATGCAGCTACCTACACCTATTATTTATGTGTCATTCTTTTTTATGTACATATTTTTATTGAATACGTAATATTTAAGGTATTAGGTAGAGAGTAGGTAGGTACAGTTACGGCATGGATGTATTAAAATAACGTTACGGCAAGTAATAGGTAATATTTTTCGTCCCGTTCAACTTACCTGCTTCAAATTCTTTGCCTGCTTCAAAAAAGGGTAACATGACATCACTTGGCGTCGCCGGATGATGACGTACATATAGGCCTTTGAACGCCATGGCCGCTCATGCTAGCGAGCTTGAGATTGCGAAGAAAAATTTAACTGATGCAATTGGCGATAATGTCAAGCAGTAAGTAAAACGTCCTTTGTGTCTGTTTTCTGTTTGTGGTGTCGGCTTTCTGCCATTTTGCTGCTTTGCCGCTGAAATGCAAAGTAATCTTGCCATTAGCTAGCCATGTTTAAATTAGCTGCTTGCTAATGTTTGCAGCATTTCTCCTCAGCAACAGTCATATGAGCGGTGGCTATTGTCATGATGAGCTAATGTGTCTGCAGTTATACAGTATTTATGATGTGCTCTCAGAAGGTAATGATACAACTAGCGAACGTGAAGTATCATGGTATTATCTACACGTGTTTAATTTCATCTAACCTTATTTTTTAACGTTTTGTAGTGTAGTGTTTTTTAGTTTGATGAATACAGCTTTCAGTGAATGCAGCGTTCAGTGAAAATAAAAGAGCTAAAGTTTTGCATTTATTTTCATTAAAGGTACTTGTTGATGCTCTTAAGTGTCTTGTGTTTATTGGACCCCCCCAAGAAAATGAGATGCTACATGATCTCAAGGGGCTGTCATTTCAATAAAAGTTTATGAAATGAAAACAATGTTGTGAATGCACTTTAACTCTTGGAGTAGCCTAAGGTTTGTCTTGATGTTTTCTGTTTTTCGCCTTTCCACGCAGTTACTGGGCAAACCTGAAGCTATGGTTCAAACAAAAGATCAGCAAGGAGGAGTTTGACATTGAGGCACGTCGTCTGTTGGCACAGGAGAATGGTTAGTAAGCAAGAAAAGTACTTTTAAACAATGTTTATGTTGAAAAATCGATGCTATCTAAAAAAAACAACAACATATTTTGTGTTTTCCTCCTTCCTCGACAGTCCATGTTCACAATGATTTTCTCCTGGCCATTCTCACACGCTGCCAGATCATTGTCTCCACACCAGGTAAGAAAGTGATGGTGAACTTGTGTTTGTGTTATGTGCTATTGAAACTTGCAGTACCGTAATCCGTTGTAAATTTATTAGCTATGTTTGTTACATTGATTGTAGTTTTCAGACACTTTGAACGTTGTTAAGTGTGACATTTTTCTAAAGCCAGATAGAGGTTATCACTACTAAAAAGTTGTAACATTTAACTAAAGGAAATATGTTTCTTTTAATGCGTCTTGTGTTCTTCAACTGTCCTCTAGATGGCGTAGGGCCATTACAGTGGCAAAGTGGGTCTGCTTCAAAGCCTGGCAAACCAAAAGGGAAGAAGAAATGTTCCTCTAGACAGAAATTTGATGTAAGTACTTATTCTCATATTCATCTCTGCAGAGGCTTGGTAAGTTAACCGCAGCCCTGCCAAATTTTCGATAAGATAATTGCTCAAGTAATGACTGGGTGGGAATGTTTATTTAAGGTTAGTGGCATCTAATGAACCACCACTGGTCCGTACAATGTTTATATTTGTATGTGTTGTTTGCGCCTTCAGCATCGTTTCCAGCCACAGAACCCTCTGAGTGCCGCCCAGCCTTTCAGCCCTCGGGAGGTGGGAGGTGAGGAGGAGGAGCTGCGTCTCAGTGCCCACACTCTGCTGTTGCCCACGCGGGGCCAGCTGGAGGCCCGCATGATGGTGACGGCATTTGAGCTGGGACTGGATAACATCACAGAAGATGCCGTCGGCAGCATGATCTATGCTGTAGAGGTTTGTAATAGGGATGTCCTGATCCCGATTGCAAGTATGGGATCTGAGAAAGGAAATTCTCTGATCTGAGCCATTTTTTAACTGATCGGGGATCGGCATCTACCCCGATTACCTTTCTCCGCTCATTTACATCAGCTTGTAGTGATCGCTGCCTTTAATCACACACACACACACACACACACACACACACACACACCCTGATCGCCTGGATGCCGGCACTTTCAAACCAAGATGGCTCGCTGCCACTCACCAGTGTCTGTCCAGAGAGTGTCTCGTAGCTTGTCAACCCTTGGCAACATGTAAAAAAGTCTGTCTTTCTTAGTCATACGTTTTTAAAGACCGGATTACTCCAATTTTCCACATTTCCTAACCACGCTTACAGGCTGTTATTTCCTGGAGCCGACGTTTCTCAGAACACGAGAAGAAAATCAAATATTGACTATTAAGCACAAAAGGCATCACTACGTTTAGTTTTATCAAATATTCACTATTAAGCGCAAGAGGCGTCACTAAGTGTAGTTTTTGTTGTCCAGCAGGGAACTTGGAACGGTTTATTTTTTGGTTGGGGGTTTGCTGGGATCCTAAGGAGAACTGTTTTGGTGTTGAGAGAAAAGACTAATTTGCTGCACTAAGTTAAATATTCTTTGTTTACCTAGTTATTTTTTGTAAACAAAAAAACGGTGTGTAGCTTATCTGAGCAAATCCAAGTATCAGATCGGGACTTTGTATCGGCAGATATTCAATATTTAAAAAATCTGATCGGATTGGGACATCCCTAGTTTGTAGCAACTGTTCGCCAGCAGTGTAAAGTCAAGTACATTTTTTTTGTAAAAAAATTGCCTCAAAGGACTCTGCAATCTGTATGGCATATCAGCGTAATATGTATGAGTAATTGTGTGGAAATGAGTTTGTGTGTAACAGGGCAGTGAGTCCACAGTTCTTTTAATAATGCTGGATTACTTAGTCAACCTATAGTTCCATACAGATGGTCGAGTACTGATTACCATGCACATACTGGACCAACGGAATTCCTTTTTTTGTGCATAACATTATATAAATTGTCTAAAGTGCAGTGAAATTGACAACAATGCCAAAACCTGATTTTGCATCTCCAACAAAACTGAGCCAGTGACACATTTTCTATGTTGTGGCAAAAATATAGATGTGAAAATATCCGCACACACCGAAACATTAATACGTTTCATGAATTTGTATGTGTAGATAAAGAAAAACAAAAAGTATTCATATGTTTAGCCTTAAAACATGCTGGCAGTAAAACAATAAAAGACATGGAACAAAAAACAAAAAGTATTCTTTGGAAACACTGGAAGCAAGTATCCATATTTCACTTTTATGTCAAAGTTGATCTTTCATACAAGGTTGTACGAGACACTCGCATGGCAATGGATAGTGTTTTTATTTTTTTAAAGCAGTTTCCTTTCCAATACTCTATGAATCATGTTTGTTCTTGAAATTCATAAAAAATATATAATTGATTTTGTCCTTGAGAAATTAATAATTTTGTAAGCAAGTGTCTTTAATGATCTCTTAATTGCAAACTCCTAGAACTTAACTTTCCATTGACATAATGGCATTCTGTATTTAACATCCATGCAGAAGCTTAAAATGAATGGAGAGATTTATTTTCTGTACCGCTTATTAGGGCTGGGCAATATATCGATATTATATCGAAATCGTGATATAAGACTAGATATCATCTTAGATTTTGGATATTGTAATATGGTGATATGACATAAGTGTTGTCTTTTCCTGGTTTTAAAGGCTGCATCACAGTAAAGTGATGTACTTTTCTGAACTTACCAGCATGTTCTAGCTGTTCTATTATTTGCCTTTTCCCCAATTAGACATTATGTCCACATTACTGATGATTATTTATCTAAAATTTAAGTGTGAAGATATTTTGTTCAAGCACCAATTTTCAACCTAGAATATTGCCACAATATCTAGGTATTTGGTCAAGAATATATAATGATATCTGATTTTCTCCATATTGCCCAGCCCTACCGCTTATTGAGTATGACTGACCGCTGTGTTTACCCAGGAGATTGAGCAAAGCTTGACTTGCTGCTCTGATGTATTTCAGCACCACTTGAAAGATGTCCTGACTGCTGTCATCACCCGGAGGAAGGCGTATAGGTTACGAGATGGTCGCTTCCTCTATGCCTTTGGCAGTGATGTCACACTGCAGCCATATCTGAAAAACAGCCTGGCTGCTTACCACAGTGTTACTGAATGGTAGGGACAACTGTGTTACTAGCTGATAAATGTGCAGGTTTTAAATAAGCGCTGGAAGTTAATGTAGACATAAATACTCTTAAATAAACTGTAGCTTCTGTATTTAAAGGCTAGTAGTATTATTGCTCACATTTAGATTTTTGCTTTTTTTTTTCTTCCTTTCAGTCCCCCTCCAAGTGCTTCTCTCCCTACAGGCCCACCACCTCAGGTGTCACCTGATGAGGCCGAGCAACGAGCTGTTCACCTATTGGCTTGTTCTGCCGACAGTCTCCCCGCACCCCTCCCTCCAATCAGCATGTTTGATCTCTTGGAGGCTTTACAGGTAAGAGACATGTCAGATATCGGATATCGTGGCCGTTTAGCTCAGTGGGTAGAGCAGGCGCACATATACAGAGGTTTAATCCTTGATACAGAAGGTCTAGGGTTCAAATCCGACCTGTGACGGTTTTCCTGCGTGTCTTCCCCCTCTCTCCCCTTTCATGTATGAGCTGTCTTATCATTAAAGGCGGAAATGCCCATTTAAAAAAAAAAAAAAAAGATCAGATATCCTGGAAAATGTTAAATGTATTTTAGCCCCTCATTCGACTACATAAACCTACAGTAGGTGCGTATTTTGTTTGAAACAAGTGTTGGTAGGATATGCTGCGCGGTATGACTTAAAAGCCGGTTCACAAAGCAGAACGGACTTGCAGCGATCTTTTCGGCGCCAAGTCTGTTTTTTCCGGAGGAGCGAGAGGAATTCTCAGATAAGCCCAGTGAAAATTGGCCAGCTGCTAGCTGACTATTGTAGGGTGACCAAACGTCCTCTTTTGCCCGGACATGTCCACTTTTTACCTACTGTCCGGGGCGTCCGGGGGGGTTTTATAAATTCATTAAAATGTCCGGTTTTCACTGTTTTTCATGGGACCATTAAGCGTGTACTTAAATTGACTGGCACTTTGCTCAACACAATACTACGGAAGGCTACTTTGTTGTGTGACGTAATTCCCGAGAGGCTGCCTTGTGAGTGGCTCTGCGACGCGCACATACACAGGGACCAGGGCAGACAGACAGGGACCAGGGCAGACAGACAGGGACCAGGGCAGACAGCGGAGCAGCATTACACACAAAATGCCGAAGCGTTTCCTGCTAAAGATTTCCCACCGTGGTCAGAAAACACAGTCTCACCAAAGCCGGTCTACGGAAAGCCGTTCCACTCCCTATCCAGCCACATTGTACCGGATTTTGGTTGCAGTTCCACCAGAGTTCCACTGGGGGTGATCGTGGTCCAGTGCAAAATGAATGGGACCCTATGGAGCTAGATGGTTAAATTTGTCTCTTTCGCCTGATTGTCGTTGAGAAACCTCAGATTTGATTGTAGTTTTTGCAAGTTCAACATGGGTTATAGGTCGAAAGTTAAATGAACGAGTACTTATGTCCTTTTGATTTCTTACAGGTTGAGTCGTTGTAGCCCATAACACGCTAGCATTCTGCTAATGAATGCTGATTGGTCAGTGAAGGAGTGATTACGATCGGAGATCCCGCTTGACGGCATCCGAAGCAGAACCTGAATAACAGAGTGAATATTTTGGTGTGGTCTTTAAAACATTAGCAAACCTGTTTCTAGCACGTATATTGACAGGGAGAGCCTAACCTGTCAGCTGTGTTGTCGATGCCTCGAGAGAACAAAGGAAGCGACTCAGAGCTCGCCGTAAAGCAGTATCTCTGGCCGTATATGTGTATGACGTCATTGACATTTTAAAAGGCTTTTTAGAACAAAAAAGCCACTTTAAAAAAATCTAACACACAGCAGTGTGTATTTTCTTAGCCTCCTCTTTCGAATGCAACATTCAAATTACTAGACAAAAAATTATATCCTGAGAAAAGTGGGTTTTGAGGGGTATAGCTCCATAGAGTCCCATTCATTCTGCACTGGCCTGTGAGCGCCCCCTATATGGAACTCTGGTGGAACTGCGACCAGTTCAGAAGCCGGAAGTAAGGAGGGAGTGGAACTTCTCCCTATATTAGAAATTCTTTGGTCTCACTATGACTCTAGAGTCGGTAGGACTCGCTCGCTGTCACTCTCACTTCTCCCCCGCTCTATATCACCCACTCCCCACACACACACGTCTCGACGCACACACTAGCGCACAAGTATAAACATCAGGCCACTTACAACCATAAAACAAGACTAGTGCAGCTTCACAGTTGAACTGCAAAAAAAATGTCCCACGTACCGTCCCGGTCGGGACCGGACAAGCGGGAGGCGGAGTGCACCGTGTGAAAAGCTGGCACATATGTTTCAGTGTCTTTATTATCTTATTACATTGAAAAGGTATTAGAGATATTTTGTTAAAGCTGGATTTTCTAACCCAGAAGAGGTCATATTTAGAACATTATTTCATATTATTTATTTTAAAAGAGAGCTATTATTTTGTAACATGTTGTTACAGATTTTATTTTATTACAGAAGTTATTTTTGCACAATTGAGGCATAATTAAGCATGTTCATTAATGTCTGAGAATCACCACTGTCTGGATTTGTCTCGAGGCCAGGCCGAGTGTCCTCTTTTTTTGGAAATCAAAATATGGTCACCCTAAACTATGCCATGTTGACAGGTTTTCATTTGGTTTTGTTAGAGAAAAATAACTTTCTGAAATTGGGTTAATGGGCCTACCATGTGACTGCCTGGCACTTTACTAGGCAGCGGAGGGAGAGAATAGTGGCGGCGAGCGTCGACAACATAAATTAGCAAACCTTACCACCACACAATTCTTTCAAAGAGTGTTTTGCTAATGTTTTTTGGATTTTTGGACATCAAATGGCTGAAGGACATATTCTTCTGTCAGCAGTCTGTAGCACGTCAAGTCCAGAGCTTTCAAAGGCGCAATCAAGTCCTGAACGCAAAATAAGATTTCCCCCTTGAGACACTTTCTAACAAACTGAAAGACGATACAAAAATATATGCTAACACTTGAATATGAAAATCAGTTTTTTCCATATATTGCTATGTTCTTTCACTTACCACTGGACATCGGTGTAATTTGTAACTAGGGGTGCATGATATATTGACTCAATAGCGTTATCGCAGTATCACGTTGCGCAATATTATATTGAAAGGGGTTGCAATATTTGCAATATTTTGTTTATATTGTGGAGCGCTGCGTCCCATCCATTGGCTGTGTTGTCTTAATTGTGTTTGATTTAGAACCCGCTTGAAACGCTATAATGAATAATGTGATGAAGTGGGGCTATTTTAATTCCAAAGGCCAAGGGAACTTTATCAGGATGCATAGTATCCTGGATCCATGAAATAACTGACCTTTAAAAATAAACATCTGCCTGCCTCTATGGGAATTTAACACAGGGGTGTGTATACTTATGCCCCCTGTATTTTAAGGAACATTTATTTATTTACGATACATTATTCAGTCACAAAGAAAATTGGTGTCCTTAAAGGTTGGATTTTTCCAAATAAATTTTAATTAAGGCATTAAGATCAATTTCCAAAAGATTTTTTTTTTTATTATTATTATTCCTCTGTTTGGTCAACTTTAGCATGGGTGTGTAAACTTAGGCAAGCCACTGTATGTTTAAAAATATCGAAATTAATATCTGTATCGCAATATTCATAATGGATATCTCAATATCACATTTTGTCAGTATCGTGCAACCCTACTTGTAACTTAGATGTAGGCTTTTAAAAAAAGAGGTTTATAAGTAATGACCCAGAACTAAATTACTGGTCCCACAAAAAGTTATTGTATTTACACTTAAAATAAACAACACTGAGTGCATCAATTTACCCTAAAAGTTTATTCATTATTAGGAGTAAATATTTCAACAATATATACAGTAAGTATGTGCTTTGTGGTTGCCAGATATTTTTAAATGTTTTTCTTGGTCATATTGGTGAACTTCTGCTCGGGCCTCTATGATTGCTGTTAATCACTGAATCTGTTCACATGAGTATTTCTGGCCTGCCCTCATGCCACCATCAGAGGTTTGTTTTCTGAAATGTCATCCTGAAACATTTGTCTGACGTAGGTTCACCACGGTGTGATGCCCTCCCACACTATGTATGCCCTGAACATGGAGCGCATCCTGTCACGGCTCTGGCACCCCAGCCACGAAGAACTAGAGCAGGACCATGTACACCGGCAGCGCCTCGCTGCGAAAGAGCGCATGCTCGTCAGCTGAGAACCTCTGATGCAGGACTGTATGTGAACCGCGGCTATCATCAGGAACCAAACAAATGATTCCCCACGGGGAAATGGACGGGGAACAGTGTGTCTGAATAACTATTTTTTTATTTTTTTTATTTATTTTTTATTATACCTGTAAAATCCCCGTTGCACAAAGAGAGAGTGCATAAGTGGAGCGAGATGAAACAAAACCATTGGACAGTGGACACAGAGTGGGTAGTCAACTCCAGCCAATAGCTGGCAAATTATTTTTGTCTGTTCCACAGGCCATTGTGGCAATCGACCAACCATCGTTTGGAACTTCTGTTATATAGTGAGAAAATAATTTGGTGATAATTTAATTTTGAATTATACCAGCAGCTATGAGCACTGGACAGGAAAATAAGATTATTATGCGGCATTGTGAACATGACCAGCTAGCAAAGATTAAAACAAATTAAATCTAGGAAACAGCCCTGTACGTTACACACACTTGTTTTTACTTAGTCTGGCTGATTCAACCTCATCTCAGGTTGAAGTTGAAGGCATTGCTGTGATAAGAATTACATGAGGTGAGGTAATCTAACTCGACGCACAACTAAAAATGAGGAAGATGGAAATTGTCCCACCTTAGCATGTGCAACAGAAATGTCAAATCAAGTGCTGCCAGCACAGGATCCTAAAGCGAGGTCTGATCAAGCACTAAGTGAAAACACCTGTGTGGGTTTACTGTGGCTGTGTAGGGTCCTTAACAATGTGTCTGGCAGCTGCCACCTATGTATGTCATCACGCCCCTCATGAACCTACCTTGAAATTGTCTCCAAAGTATTCCTAAAACATTTACTGGTGTCTGGTTTAAAGGCCGGCGAGCATCCATCAGTGTTGGTGGTCCACAATGTGTGTACAGATTAAGCTAATATTTTTATGTCTCAGTGCACTTGAATATCTGTTAATCATGTTTGTGTGCAGCATCTAGTTCAGGTTGAAAAGTGTGTACATTTGGACCTTTTCTTTTTTTTCTTCTTTCTACACAAACTTTGTTTTGTAATTTCTATTACAGAAAGTACTTCAGAAAATAAATAAAAATGCATTTTTCTGTACAAATTGTAACCTCAACACCCTTCCAAAGTGTGTAAACAAATCTTGTGCTTTATAGGTTTCCTCGAGTCACCAGCTGTAGTTGGAAGGCTGTGACGCACGCATACACCCGTCCCATTGCGCATTGAGGACCCCTTGCCATATTTGGCTGCCTGCTGCTCACTTCCGACATTACGCTGTCCAATGAGAGGCCATGTAGATTCACCAACCAATACAAGCACTGTGGTGACTCAATATCCCGTCCGCCCCAGTTCCTTCAATATCAAACACTTAACATAAAAGCATCGACTGTATTCAATAATTAATTATTCAGTAGACACTTAAGTACTCACACATCACACGTGTTTCAACATTTTATTTAATCATATTTACAGTTCCGAAGTGCTCTAAAGACAGCGTACAAATATAAAGTGTTATTTCAGGTTTAACAGTAACACCTTTATCACAAAGTTGTATTAACATAAGGGTTAAGAAAGTAAGGCTGTTTTGTCAGTAAACGCTACACACACACCTTGCGTAAAGGTGCGAGACATTTTTTGTTTGTTAGTGTTACTCTGTACATACTGAATAGTCGCTGGTGGGATACTCAGTGCTTGACCTAAGTCTATATGCATAAATTGCTACTTGACATAGTGGGAGGTTTGCAGCGCAACGCATTCTGTTCATTTGCAATTCGATCCCACACGGGCTCTGGGGGTCTGCCAGGACGCAAGGCTGAACTTAATCAATTTAAAATTAGCTTAAAGTATGACAATTGCCATATTACCTTTTCTTGACTGAATACAAATTTTATTTTGTACTTTTGTAGTGAAAAAAAATTATAAAAAACAAAAGAAAATTGCCAGAGACATCTAACAAGTCACATCAGAGGGGTATTTAGAGCAAATGCTTCCTCTGAGCTTTGTCCGTCTGTGCAATAGGTTTTGTGGCCTCTGCTCTGTAATAATGCATCGCACTGACCAATTACACGTATCTGACCAGTCTCCATTCTTGCTCTTTGTCTGCATAAACTCATAGTGGAAAAAAAAAAGTCACAGCCCCGCAAAGCTGAACGGGCCACTTTAAGCTGCATTTGGTCCCCAAGAAATGTCCCTTGGTTCTTTTCCCTTGGCAGTCTAGTAAGCTTGGAGCTGCTGCGTCAAAATGAGCTGGCAGCCACTGTTAACGTGGTCCATGACCTTTTGCTTGAGCAGAGCCAGCTCGTCCCGGAGGACGTTGGCAGAGGAAACCAACTCCGTGTTTTGGTTCTTCAGGTTTTTGACCCTGTCCTCAAGCCTGGAGATCCTCTCCAGCTTCCTTTTCCGGCATTTGGACGCGGCCACCCTGTTCCGCATGCGCTTCCTCTCCGCTTTGATGCGCTCCTGGTTCTCCATGTTGATAGGGGAGAGCGGCGGGGTGTCTCCGGACATCTCGGGCACCGTCTGCGGCTCCTCTTTGAGCGCGTGTCGCCGCGACTGCTGCGCTGCCGCCAGGTGGTGGTCCATGTGGTCCATGTGGTCCATGTGGTCGTGGCTCGGCTGCGGGGCGGCTGGGTAAGGCGGGTGCCTCTCGTTGGCAGGTGCAGACGCAGAGCCCACAGCCCGGCCGAAAGCCCCCAAGTTTGTGTACTCCGGCGGTTCGGTGCGCACCGTGCAGCTGTAGGGAATCCCGCCGCTCTCGGACGGAGCGGAGCCGGGTGCCATGCTGTTGGTTGCGCCGGTCTCTGCGTCAGGGTGGACTGCGGGTGTCTGCTGGTGGTAGTGGAGTTCAGCCAGTGCCCTCACAAACCCTTCCGCAAAACCCTCCTGCTCGTCCGTGATGTTCTTTGAACAGACAAACTGGGTCGGGGTGGGAGTCGTTAGCCCGGTGCAGGACTGGATGATTAATCGTTCCAGTTCAGGCGAGGCCAGCTTCAGCAAGCCGACATCAGGGGACGTCAGGATGTCAAGGGCCTTGGCGCTCAGCTGGGGCTTGAAGTTTTTCGGGTCGTTCAGGTTTAGCGTCATGGTCTGTTTGAGGGTTTTGGGGTTGAACCCATACACCGTCGGCCCGTCATGCTGAGAGCTGGAGGCATTCACGGCTTCGTCGTAGAACGTCGCTTCCATTTTTCTGGACATAAAGGGATTTTTTTTTTTAAATCACCTTTTAGGGAGGTCTATTCTCCTTTTTTTTTTTTTTTTAAGTCAAAGAAGGACTGTTTACATGTGTCCCGTGACTCCCTATCTCTCGACTGTTTTGTGATAGAGTCCGCCTATTGTTGAAGTTCAACTCACTTGACAACTTCGTGTCCTGAGAAAACTTTTCTCTCTCTTGTGAACCGCGCGATGATCAACAGAAACCGTCGTTCCCCCTCGGCCGAGCCTCCGTGTTTTCACACCTGAAGTGTCCTCTTTGATTGATCCTCCTTCCCAAAAAAAAGCAGAAACAGTGCCTGAATAGGGATAATACTTTCTATCACTTCCAACGTGGAGACGAACTTTATCCACCTCTAAGCTGCAGCTCTACTGAAAATAACAATGATGTCATTTCTACGGCCTATGATTGGCTGGAGATGGTTTAGTGGGTGGGGTATATCTAATGACATGCAGGTTGCTCTGACAACTAGCCATATCCCCGCCCCCCCGCGATGGTTTATGGGATTAGGTCATGCAAACGGTGGAGCAATGTACTCTGGGATTACGTAGTGTTTTTGAATATTTAGTTACCCGCTCAATTATTAGTTACCCATCCTGAAGTGAGGGCTGCTCCATATGTTCTGTGGTTTCACCTTAATTAACACATAAAAACAAATCCATATTCTTTAAAAAAAAAAAATGTTTTTCTTTTTTCTAAGAATCACAGGCCACTACATAAGAGCATATTCAAATGATTACTTCATTATCAAAATGCAGTGACATACATTGTCATAAATTCAGAAGGTGAGTAGTTAAGGGTTAACGAGTGAAGAAAGAAATTGAGGTCACACTTTATTGTAACAAAAAATTAATTTTTACAACAGTGCACGTTTATGGTGCGTTTCTTATTTCTTGTGAGAGAGGAGAAGAACGTGGTCTCAGAAACACAATCAATTTTAATAGTCAAGAATGAAGCATTCAAAGATGACTTTTTGTAGCTCTCAATATACTAACAGTATACAGAAAATAGATAAAAACCAACATAGACAAGCAAAATTATATGTCAAATTGTTACTATAAACTGTATTGTATTGTGGTATACTTGATAAGAAGTCCAATAATATTGACTTATAGGGTGAAACAATAAGATGAATCTGAATAACTATAGACAATATGAATTTAATCAAAGTGGCAAAAATAGCTTAAAAAAAACAATATTTTGTATATGTCTTGTCATTTGTACCAAACTGTTATGTAACAGACTTTTTTTTTGTGCGTGTATAAAAAAACTTAATCAACCAATCAACTCACAGTATAGTTCAAGTGTCCAGAATCGTAACCTGTAATAAGGACAAACATCAGAATGGAGCCATCAAATGGAAGTAGGCTAAATATAATGCATGGATGATTGCAAAAGAGGTCATTGGTCACTGCATTTATTGTAATCAAGATGAATGTATCATGATATCGATTTTAGGCCGAAAACCAAAAGGACATTTGTGCTCAAGAGCACATCTTTAAGTCGCGTGATACTGTGCCGTAAATATATTAGTTATATTCTGTGATTGACTCTCGTAAGTAAATGTGAAGTTAATGACTGAAGGCTCTGTACAGCTGCAGTTCAGTCTGTCTGGCCTCCCCCATTGTATTATTCAACGTGTTCTCCTCAAACCAACTATAAATAAGTTAACAGCCCCAGACAGCCTGAGAGAACCAGAGCTGCCTGAGGTCAACACTCTTGAGATGACATGTTGTCTTCACAACAGGGCAGTGCAACGCCCATTTGGAAGTATTTGACACCCTGAAGTAGAAATCCAGCGCTGGAATGCTTCAGAAACTTTTGTGTCTAATACCACAGTGGTAATAAAGGCAAACAAGGCCTCAGCTTTTCCTTTCTTCTTTTCTTTTAACGTGACAGAGCAGCTTTTAATGCAACAGTAACTTAATGAGCCACTTTGCTCGGTGTGTGTCTCTCTCTCTGAACACCTGTGTTAAGCCCCATTGAGGACTATTTTCTATATCAAACTACCGCTGTGCCCCGGCTGTGCTTCCTGTTTCTCTGTCGGCTTTTCCTCTCTGCTGGCCTGACGGGCTCGCTTTTAGATAACTGCGCTTTCCTCCTCCCTGCCCGGGCCAGCTGTTTCCACTGCACGCAGTTTTCTAATCAGGAGCAGGTCCTGCCTGCCTCCCAACAGGCCTGCTTTTGTTGTACAGAGGTGGGACAGTCCAGGGTCCATGGGGACACCCCCCCCCCCCCCCCCCCTTCATAAGAGCAAAACACAGAGAAAGACTATATACATGTGTTGATGTATCAACAGAGCAAAGTTTTTATTACCTTCAGGCGTGGACCAGAGGGACACACACACACACACACACACACACACACACACACACACACACGAGCAATAAGGGAGATAGATGAGATTTCAAACACTGTCCATGCAGTGTTTGTTGAAGACCATCTGTTTCTTCCTGTCCCGTTGCTTGGTTTTTCTCAGTACTCTATCTCTGCTGATCATTCCTGGTCCAAACACGCGGATCACAGCCAGTACCACTTCCTTTAGACAGCTGTTGATCTCCTCTAAGAAAAGAGTACAATAGAGGAAAGTGACCATGCGGGATGCAGACTGGGAGGTTTGACAATTCTTAGACAGAGCCAGTGTTTTTAATGTCTTTTTGCAACTACAGCCCAAACACTACACTAGCCTACTGTAACAGATTAGGCTATTACCTATACAGTAGCCTAAATTATTTCCTTTTGCTCACATATGAGTGGTTAGTAATTTATGTAATTAAGTATTTTCATAGACTTTTTGTTTTGACAAAAGAAATTTTGACATGTCATAGCAGGAAAAGCACAGGTGTAGCCTACTTAATAACTTTCCCAATGGCTGCATGACATTTACTTTAGCTAGTTCCGGAGTCCTTGCATTGTGCATGCTGGCTCAATGGCATGACTTACTGTAACCCTTAATAGGAGCAGAGTCATCGTTAAGGTTATTAGTTACACCTGTGCTTCTCCTGCTATAACAAGTCAAGATGACTGCTGTAAACAAGGTCTGTTGACTGAATAATAAAATAATAATGACATGACATGTTAGTGTCCCACATTTGATAAAATCCTGCAAAAAAAAGCTGTCATCTAAAAACATCTACATAAGACGAAAATAACCCATTCATGGTGCTTGACTTGCTTTGGACTTTGGGTAGGCCTGTTGCAATTTCATACACGTGTACAAACAAGTTGCTTCATTCAATCGTAGACTATATGTGTTATGTAAATAAATGTAAGCTAAGCGATGTGATGCAAGTAGCTCTCGTCCACTTTAGTTTTTTAAAGTAGCCTTCAGATGAAGAAAGTTCGGAGACCCCTAGTCTAGATCATGGGTCTAGAAGACTTTACACGGCTCAGCAGGGGGAAAAAAATCGACTTTGCCCTTTTTGGTCGGTTTCGCGTTCCGTCGCAGCCACCATCTCCAGCACAAAGTACGCTTACCAGAAACTCAGAAGTGATGTTTCCTGCGCTGAAATGAGATTTTGATCTGCCGGTAAGTTCGGAGATGTTGTTCTAGCTCGCGTACAAATGTCCTCTATGTTTAATAACGTATGTTGTGTGTATTTAAAATGTTTATTCTGTGCAAATCATTGGTAGAAAATCTCTGTTGCTGCAAAGCGTTATCATATTCAGTTGAGGACGATGATGTTTCAAAACATACACAATACATCTTAAAAGCAAATGTACTATATACATGCGTTGATATCTGTTTTTACTTCCATCTGTTTCGAAGCAGTCCATTAAATGTTGACATTGGAAGTGTAACCTGGTCAATAATTAACCCCTGTGTGCTCTACATATTCAGCTCGTCTCCTCATGGCGGAGGTCTATTATGTTGGGGTGGACGTGGGCACTGCCAGTGTGAGGGCTGCACTGGTGACCAGAGCTGGTCTGATAAAGAGCACTGCAGAGGAGCCCATCAGCATCTGGGAGCCCCAGTCTGACTACTATGTCCAGTCCTCCACTGAGATCTGGGAGAAATGCTGCACAGTTGTCAAGGTAGGGTGGCCTCTTCAGTGCCGTGGCACCCCCCAGTCCTATCAGATAAACTCACCCATACTGTAGACCAGGTGTCTTCAACGATTGTTAAGCCAAGGACCCCTTAACTGAAAGAGAGACGGAGCAGGGACCCCCTACTATATTGTATAAAATAAAGGTGCATATTTAACTGGGCCAACAATTACATGTAGGGCGACCTAAAGCCTTTTATATACCTTTTTTTGCATAGAATACTTAGCTTTTAAAATAGCCTTATAATTGTTGGCATGCTTTTATAAATCATGTTTTCATATGAAAATATACTTGTGGCACAGTAAATCCTCAGGATTAACTATCTGTGGATGGCTACCTTAGTGACCACCTGTCCTTTAGGCCAGTTAGCCTATCCTTGATTGGATTTATATTTGCTAATAATATGTTGGATTCATGTTAAGACTTTAACATTTTTGAAAAGAATAAAAAAGAATTAACAATAATTTGGAGGCCCCCCTGCATTGACTCTCAGGACTGCCTAGGGGTCCCGGGCCCCCTGTTGAATATCCCTGCTGTAAACTACTGTAGACCCCACTCTTCATGTTCCAAATCTGTTAAAACATAAAAATGGATATTGTCAGATTATTCTTTTCATACAATTTGAATTGTCACTGTTTAGGTCGGTTTTGGTGAACTTTGCATTCTTGCTAATTTAGCGATTACTTTGAGCTAATATTGCAACTGTTTATCCATTACTTTTAACTAATATTGCAAGCTTTTATCTATTACTTTTTGTAGTATTGCGACTGTTTATCCATTCAAGCACGCTGATCATTTGTGAAAATAAATCAGGGCTCAATTATTGTAATTATGTCACTGTAGCACACAATGTAAAATGAGCTATGATGCAGTGCCTGCTAATGTATTCATACATACCAATTTACAGTCACTCCACAGATATTATTAATCTGTAAAAGCATTGACCTAATGTCTCTGTTCCAGCGAGTTACCCAAAGTGTGGAGAGGAGTCAAGTACGAGGGATCGGCTTTGATGCCACCTGCTCATTAGTGGTTTTGGACCAAGGCTTCCAGCCTGTGCCAGTCTGTCAGGATGGTAAGTGAAACATTTTTCTCCCTTTTTATAGCCTGACCCTTGTACCTCACGCATCACTCATGTTTTTTTTGCTTCCGGGAAAACACCATTTACACCTAAGTAAGTACACACTGTGGTTATTAAGAGTGGACTTAGTAATGTTTTTAAAATGCTGATTGTAAAATGTTACATTTTGGCATGAAACCTTTCAGTTGTTGAGTTTTGCAAGTGTTGTTTTAGTCTAATGTAATAGGATACAGTATTGATCCCAGAAGGTAAAAACCTTGCTCCACAGCAAGGTTAAAGGTCAGGGTAAGCTATAGAACAGAACCCCTGGAGTTGGTTGGGATTCATGTTTCTCTTTTTTTTTTTTTTTCAGTTAGTCAAAATGGATGCAGGGGTCAGGGCCCAGATATTAGAAGAAGATTTATTTATTTATATTAGGACAATGCACATTAATCAACATTTCTGTAAATGCGCCAGTGTTAGCCAGTCGGCTAATTTTCAATTCTCAATATTGAGGTTAAATGACTGATTATATGCTACGTAGATATAACATACAGTATATATCCCAGTCAGAGTTTTGTTTATCATCTCCTAATATAAGAATTAAATCTTAGAATTCCATCTGGGGGTGTTCAGTCCATGCAGTATTGGCTATTTGGTATATTTTATTTACATTTTGCATCCTACCCCCTTCCTCTTTTCTCTTCTTTCCCAGGTGACAGACAAAGGAACGTGGTGATGTGGATGGACCATCGCGCTGAAGAGCAGGCTGCTCGTATAACCAACACAGGCCACAGAGTCCTGAGCAGGGTGGGAGGGGTCATGTCACCAGAGATGCAACCGCCTAAGCTGCTCTGGCTCAAAGAGGTGAGAGGTGAGCGAGGTCAACACAGGACCACTGATCTCTATATGTTTTATTGTTGCTCTCTGTATTGGTTTGTCAGCATGTGTGTGGTGTTGTTTTAGTTTTTCAGCCTTATCCACCTTTTTTCAGGGGAAAGCATCTGATAAATGAACGCTTCCTGAAGGTGGTTTTATGGTCTGTTATTACATGCATGTGCTGTTACTGCTCACTGATCATGGGGTTCACTAGCACACATTTCTCTTGTCTTTTAATCAGAATCTGAGAGAAAGCTGCTGGAACAAAGCTGGACACTTTTTCGACCTTCCAGACTTCCTGTCTTGGAAGGCAACAGGCTCTTTGACACGGTGAGCTTTGCTCGATGATGGACGTTGTGACTGTTTGATCGTTTAAACCATCTGTTTACCATCTGTTTACATGTGTAAAAGTGTTTAATACACAAATTTCAGAGTGGGATTGAAATGAGCTCGACATTTACAGTAATCTACAAATTGTTGTTAAGGATAATGTTTCATCAGCTTATCTTCCCCTTATTTTAATACTGTATATTAAAATAAAGGGAAGATAAGCTCATGAAACATTAGGCCTATCCTTTTATCAAATGTCTGTTTTAAAACAAAGAATAGAGTTGTCCTCTAAAGCAGGCAAAATTCCAAGAAATGTTTCTTTTATCATGGACAAACTGTTTTTGATACTGTGGCCTTCACCAGATTCTGTAAATCTCTTAGCAGTCCGCCCACATTTTGTAGAGGGGGGTGGGTGGGTGGGTGGGTGGGCGTGGCAGATGTTCAGGGTTAAATAAAAGATTAACAGGGTATGCACATGTAAGTAGTTTACATCATCTGAAAGCTGTCTGGAACCTGAAAATTAATTTGAGATGCCGCTCAGCACTGTGTGTCAAGTTTAGTTCCAGTCATAAATCATTGTTATTGTTTACAATGATTTGTTAATTTTTTACCACTCAAAAAAATGTATTTAACAAAATAATTGTTAAAAAAATAAACCACATTAAGACACCAAGAACCTGAGGAACACCACCGGAAAATCATGCTGTGATTTGGTATCAAAAACGTTTGACATTTGGTGGCTAGGTTTGTCCGTGGGTAGAGCAGGCGCACCTATACTGAGAGGTTTATGCCTCGACACAAAGGTCCAGGGTTTGAATCCGACCTGTGACTATTTCCTGCATGTCTTTCCCCTCTCTCTCCCTTTTCTCACCTAGCTGTCCTGTCAAAATTAAAGGCGGAACAGCCCAGAAAAATTAATTTAAAAAAACAGTATGGTTTTTGCTAGGGCAGCTCGATATTAGGAAAATATCTAATTGCGATTATTTTGACTGATATTGCGATTGCGATATGATTCACAATATTGGAGGGAATTTAGTATCATTATTCTCATTTTCATTAAAATTTTATATATATATATATAAAATGATATAAGTGTGATTTTTTTTTTTTTTTTTTTTTTGGGAGGATCTGTACCAAACAAAGATTTTTTTTTTTTTGATTTGGATATTGCATTAGTTCATATTGCGATTTCAATAAAATTGTGATTAATTGTGCAGCCCTAGTTTTTGCCAAGGGGGTAAGCCTCTCTTCGCAACGCGTAGCTCCTATGGCACCATTTTGATGCTACCTAGCTCTCACCCGCCATTAGCATTCCATTGACTGCCATTCATTTTAACGTCACTTTGACAGTGAATAACTTTACATCTGAAGCGTTTAAAGACTCTATTTGTCCATTGTTTATTTCTAAAGAAACACGACAATGTATAAAAGGCTCCATTACCTTGTATCTCACGTTATGGCTCCGTAGCAGACGTTTTTATAAAAATAGGCTAACGATTGTGTCATAACCACGCAACTTCTTGTCGCATAGTAAAGGAATTACCGTATAGTACAGGAGAAGCTTGCAGGCAGTTTTGACTTACATTAGCTGTTTAAGTTTAATTACTAATGTTAACTAGCATTTTAGGAACTGTTGGTCCATTTCATTAACTGTCTATGGTTTTTCCCCAACCTGCGTGGGATTAGCATGGATGTCTGTAAAGGGGAGACTTGTGGGTAACTATAGATCCAATTTTCATTCAGCTATCCTGAGGTGAGAGGTCAAGGGACCCATTTGAAAATGGCCATGCCAGTTTTTCCCCTCGCCATAATTACCCTAAATTTAGAGCGTTATGGAGCCCCCTTCTCTCTAGCTTCAAAACGGAGGCCGCTACAGCAGTTAATGTGACCCCATGTTTGATGATGAGACATTTTACAGTACTATTTGGTGTTGTTTCACAGGTCTTTATGTACTCTGTTGTGTAAATGGACGTATTGCCCTCCAGAAGGATGGGATGCTGGTTTTTGGACTAGCATTGGAATGGAGGATATCCTCGAAAACAACTTTTCCAAAATAGGTAAAAGAAATGAACATTGCAGGCTATTAATTGCATGTAAGATTTTAAGAACATCTGAAAATATTGCTAAGAAATCTCACAGAGCGTTTATGTTCCGATGTTTTCGAACACCAGGCAGCACGACGTGTTCTCCAGGGATCCCGTTGGGAGACGGACTCACCCAGGAGGCAGCAGCAGATTTGGGTTTGGAGCCGGGAACTGCAGTTGGTGCTTCTGTCATTGATGCTCATGCTGGAGGCCTTGGTATTACATTCTAAACCTGTTTATTGAACCAGTCTCCTCTCCAAATACATCTATTTTTTTCTAAGATGTAGGTAGCTTTGCATGTTCCACATAGCTTTGAGAGTTTATAGTTTTTAAAATATAAACTCTCATTACTGTAACATCATCTGTAACGTTATCAGGAAGATGTACAGGGCAAATTAATGTTTACCAATCTTGCCAGACCTTAAGACTTCAAAAATACGCCAAAGGAAGGAGGGAGGCAGAAAATGTAATGTTTATATGTAAAGTTCACGTTTTGGGTGGGTATAAGACGAACCTCTTGGAGTGTCAAAAATGAAAATGTCCGTCCATTAGGGAGCATAAATAAACTTAAACAAAACAAATAACATTACTGGTAACATTTTGATATTTATTATGCACAAGTATCAGGTTTAGCATAATTGTGGTGATAGAGAATGTCATGGGCTCGTCAACACTAGATTTCAATCTCAGGGGAATGTAAGTATCCACAGCACGTTCTTGGAATAGTTTCAGGATCTGGTGTAAGCTGAAAACCTGAGTCTGGCACCTGAGGCAAGACAATAAAATGTCCCAAAAGCAAAGGGCTCATTCTCTGGGGTAAATGACGGTACATTTTAAAGTAATTGTGGTCTGTGGTGTTAGATGAAAGCCCAGGGGTCTATGGAACCTGAATATCATCCTACAGAATGTTGATGACCCTCTGAGCCAATAGTTTTAGTCTGAGCCAATTAGTCAAGATAAAAAAAAATATATATACATATATATTTGTTTAATTTGTTTTGCATTTTTGCAATGTTAGATATCAGTGGAGGTGATAGAAGATGGGGATGACATGTAATAAAGATCCCTGATTAGATTTCAAGCAGGGACGTTGCGGTAACTTACAAAGATTTTAATTAAATGCAGCAAACAGATGTCTGTTTAAAATGGTTAGCTATTGTATCTGTGAGCAGCAGTCGACGATTCCTCTGGTTCAGAAATCCTAACCATCTGGTTTTGTTCTGAGAGATAAACTGCTCCTGAACTCTGCCCTCTGACCTCTGCCAATCCCACGTTGTCGTATCAGTCAGAGGCTAAAACACTCTGCACTTTTAGTTGTCATGCGTGTCACATTGATGTACACCCCCCCCTGCCCCCGCGCGTAGAAGAACCTTCCACCTTAAACTCAAACCAGCTTGACAAACATTATTCCAGCAGTTAGTGTCACTGCTGAATTTCATGTGAAAGTTAGATAAAAAAAAAAACACTTCAAAAAGATTTAAAGCTTTTCATTTGCTAATCATTGGGATATGACCCTGACCAATGCTCTGACAGGAGTTTTGTGAATTAAAAAAAGATATATAATGTGTGTTTTTTACCCCCCCCCCCCCCCGCAAAATAAAAATTCTGATGTTCCTAAAATCTGATTTAAAATGTGTAATTTTGCTCTTTCCAGGCGTGATGGGTGCAGATGTAAAAGGCTTTCACTTACCCTGTGAGGACCAACCAATCACCTCCCGCATGGCGATGATCTGTGGAACGTCAACCTGTCACATGGCGGTGAGCGGTTTATAGCTACATTTCACCTGCTGTGTGACTTTTTGAAAAATGCTCTTGAATATAGTATAGTATAGATATGGTGTGAACTCCATGACATTTGCACACTTTTTCTGAACTTGGAGGTGATTTAAAACATAGCTAATACTATGCGATCTATCAAAAGTAATATTATAATAAATAACCTTTCCCATTCATGGTGATAGCAGGACCACCCTGAATGTTTCTGTCTCACAAGTCATTTTTACATGCATCATATGTTTATTGTTTTTTGTTTTTTTATTGTTTTTTTTTTTTTTTTATTGTATGGAGACTTAAATGATCCTGCCTGCACAGTTAATAGCAGTACGTAACTTTGAGTAGTTAAGCAAATTGTCGGCAGATTAGATTAGATGAGACAGACTTTTGTTGATCCCAAATTGGGAAATTACAGTTCTTACAGCAGCAAAATATCAGACACATCCAGAATATACAAGAATAATAAATAGGATAGAGTACAAGAACAAATATTCAAAAAGGAAAGATTAAAAAAAAAATACAAATGAAAGAATGTACAAACGTATTTACAAGTTGGGAAAAACCATGTGCAACTACTTAAATAGTATTTATAAAGATGTAAGTAAACCTATGTTTGTGCAAGTTTCACTTCTTCTTTTGTTAATCTTAAATAGGTTTCCATTACAGTATTTCTGTTAGCTTTTTACTACAGCCATACCTATCTCTTTGTAGACTGTAAGTATACGGTGCTAACTGAGACATGACATTTTTCATTCATATGCATCAGATCAGCGAGCAGCCCCTGTTTGTGCCAGGAGTGTGGGGGCCCTGCTTGTCTGCCATGGTGCCGGGCATGTGGCTCAACGAGGGAGGACAGAGTGCTACAGGAAGGCTGGTCAGTCCTCCGTCAAGCTATATGCAGGATTTCACTGAGCCGCTTTTTGCTGTGCAGCAACAGAAAACTGTATGCAAGTCAGGCCTGTAACAATTAGTACATAATTGTCTAATTGTCGATATTTTTACATAATCGCGGGTTCTGATATTAGCTAAGGTCGTTAAGGCATATGACTGATAATTGTTCATTTTGTTTAGATATGCCAAATTGTAATTATATAGGCTAAGTGATTATTGCTCGGACTATATCTTTTAATTATCTCAATTGTTAGTCGTTGGCACTTGACCCTATACACGTTCATAGCAACAAAAATGAAAAGGGTGGATACAGTTAGAAAAATTTGAGTGGGGCGTTGTTTACTTCATAGGCTGTGTATTTTAGTTTTTACATTATCTGGGTCACATAACAGTGATACAACCAAAATGTATATGATGTATCCTGGAATTCATTCAAAACTTTAATTAGTTTGAAAAAAGTAATAAATAAATATATATTTAAAATTTGACTGAAAGAGACAATTATATTGTTGTTAATAATAATAATAATTGTGATTATTATTATTATTATTATTATTATTATTATTCTGAGACAATTAATTGTACAGCACAATTTGGAATTGTTACTGCTCTGATGCAAGTAGAGACAAAATGTATACAATCAATGTGTAAATGTACGGAAAAGATGCCCGGACGTGAGCCACTCACTCAGTATTCTCCTGCTTTTAAAACAACAACGTTTAAAAGCAGCCTGTCTGTTCTATAACATCACTGTAAGCTCCAGTGACTCTAAATGGGAATTTGTAAATGTTTTTGAAACGTATCGTGTCATCTGTAATCCTTTCCGTTAAACTGTGTTGCTCTCTCCTCCCTCAGATCGAGCACATGGTGAAGGGCCACGCCGCCTACACACAGCTCCAGGAAGAGGCTCGGCAGAGGTCAGCTGATGCGTTTAGTGCTGCGCCTCCCGCAGCTGCCATCTCTGTTCAGCTGACGTTAAATAATGTTTAGCAGGCTTTTTTGGAAGATAAGAAGTTTAGTAAGGTTAAGTATGCATTACAACTTGACTATAATTTGGACGTTGCAAATGAAGTGATTTATTTTTTTAATTGTTTGATTTTTTTTTTAACTTAAAAAGATGTTATTAGTAACACCTGTGCTTGTTCTCCTATGTCATTTTAAAATGTCTTCAGTGGAAAAAGCCTGAAGCATTTTCTAAATGAATGATTGTCCATACAACATCTTTAATGTTATTTCATCAGACTGGGCTCTTTATTTTGCTAACTGTTAATTCCCCCCCAGAGTTCCCTTCACTGGCGTGAACATCTACAGCTATCTGAACAGCCATCTGAGTTCAATGGCTAACTCCCGTACTACTGTTGACCTGCTGGCCTCCAGTCTTCATGTGTGGCCGGACTTCCATGGGAATAGATCGCCCCTGGCTGACCCCACCTTGAAAGGCATGGTGAGGAAACATGAGTCACGTCTTCATGTGACTTATGACACAATATGTTATTTATCAAAGCACGGGTTTTTAAGTTTATTTACTGCACTAACCTACAGAGGCATACTTAGTACAAAGTATGCTTCAGTGGTCCAATCTTATTGTTTTAGTAAATGAAGAATTATAATTAGTTAAAGTGACTATATGTAACTTTCAGTTTGTTTTGATTCTAGCGGCCACTTTGGACAAAAGCGGTGGTGTTTTTACAACAACACCTGCTGTCGTAAAGGTCTTTTCTTTACGGTGCTGTATTGCCCACTGTAGATTACGGAGTTAGCATTACCCAGAGGTCATATAGTCACGATGAATGTTTTGCTCAGACAGAAAATCATTAATTTACAATAAGAGAATAAGCATTTCAAGTGTTGACTACTTTGGATGTCTCGTGAGCTAAACTGGGTATCACTGTCACTATGTCTCGAGCCAAAGCATTCAGAGTTTGTTGTAGCAACCAACATAATAATAACACACAAAAGCTTTACACAAGTAACATTACAGGGGGACAAGGGAAAAGAAAATAGTATGCCAACACAAACGCGGACAAAATGAATAAAACGTCCACGCTAACGTAATTTAATGTTGGCAACTGACGTACAACCACATTCTCCATCTGTTAAAAGCCTGACCGAAGTTGACTCTTGTCTTTCACTTTCCCTTTTAGATTTTTGTTGTTCTTTGTTTAATTTCCTGCTTTCCTGTGATGTTTCAGCCATAACTACAACAGATAAAATAACATTAAAATACAATTAGGCCCATATAAAGAAATCTCCTGCTACCTTTTACCTGGCTGGATACGCTAACACAGGCTGCAAAATTACGAATCCCACTATGGCCATGCCAAGACCCGCCCTACGAAGCAGCACGATTGGTTGGGGTTAGGCATTTGACCTCGAGTGGTTAAGGTTAAGGTTAGGGTTAGGGGATTGGTCAGGGGATAGGACCTCTACATGGAAGCATGGACGCCTGGCCAACAGTAGTGTGTGAATGCTATTGAAGGGCGGGTCTTGGCGTGGCCATAGTGGGATTCGTAATATCCCACTATGGCCTTACAGAGGCCTTACTAAAAACTATATAAAATGTGGTTGTACCTTGTGAAGCACTTTGTGATTTTTATCTGTGAAAGCGCTCTATAAATAAACTTTACTTACTTACTTACTTAAAAATAGCGTTCTTTTCACTGTTAGTCTTGTTTGCTGTTACAGGTCATGGAAGACCATTGAATGAATAAATGACAGAGCTTGAGAAACATTAAAAAGTTACATATAGTCACTTTAAGGATAGAAATAACGTGGTGTTAGTCGTGTGTTCTCCCAAGAAGCTGCTTGTAGAATGTATTATGAAATTAGTTTCATTTAACATTTTGGGAAATCCGGTCATTTGCTTTCTTTTTGAGAGTTAGATGAGAACATTGATACCACTCTGATATTGTTCTCATCTAAATGAAACTAAATGACTGTATTTTCCAAAATTTTTAAAACAAAATTATTTCACCAAACAGCAGAGGTCAGCTGACGCGTTTAGTGCTGCGCGTCCCGCAGCTGTCATCTCTGTTCAGCTGACGTTAAATAATGTTTAGAAAGCTTTTTGGGAAGATAAGAAGTTTAGTAAGGTTAAGTATGCATTACAACTTGACTATCTATAGCAAGTAGCAGTTATGTCACAAAGCACCACAGTCAGGCTCAGGGCCAGTTCTCATCACATACCAAAATATCAGAATTTCTTGGTGTGCAGATATCTCCTTTCATTTTTTAGTATTATGATTTTGTCAGTGCAAAGAATAAAACTTGGTACTTAAAATGAAAGTGCGTCACAGTTGAGCCACTGAAATGATTTCTGTGTTCAGTAAGCTAATTATTGTTCCAGACCATATATATAGTTCCAGGAAGCAGGAAGCCAGGAAACAGAACTGTTGAATATTGTTTTGACTGAATCACTGGTGATTTGAGATACCAGACCCTCAATGATAGCTCTGCTTTCCCGTAACCCTTTGTTGGTGAATGCACCCATCTGGTGACTCCTATTATTGAGCGCTGAGACATTTTCGAACGACACATTACTGTTTTTCAGGTGATCGGACTGCCCCTGTCCCAAACCTTGGATGACTTGGCCCTGCTCTATTTGGCCACTATACAAGCCCTTGCTGTGAGTCTTCTGTTTTCAGACTCTGAGCCTCAATCTGACAACCTAGTACCTTAAAGTGCGAAGGAAGGTTGTCTTTGTTTACTTGTAACCTGATTCCCCTTTTATCTTCGTATCTGGTTTCAGCTTGGTACTCTTCATATTCTGGAGGCCATGAAAGACGCAGGGCATGACATCAGAACCCTCTTCCTGTGTGGTGGGTTGAGCAAAAACGCCCTGTTTGTCCAGATACACGCCAACGCTACAGGTATAAAATACTAACTAACTAAGGGACGGAGAAAAGCTTTGATATTGTGAATGACAATTTAGCTAAATAGACATTGTACCCAAAAATATAAAATAATGGTAACACAAGAAAACCTTTAGGTTCTCTAAAATGTTTACTGAACTGTACACATTGTTATGAAAACTTTTGCTATATTGCCCATGGGGGCTTTAGCCAAATCCACTCTTTTTCAATATTGTCCTTTTCAGGATTGCCTGTGGTGTTGCCTGACCAGACAGAGGCGGTGTTATTAGGTGCAGCAATCCTGGGTGCATGTGCATCACAGGACTACAGCACTATACAGGTGGAGTGGCACACCGACACATACTGTATCATAACTAAGGGCATACAATGGATAGGGGCTTAGGCAGAAAAGGCTTTTAAGACTTAATTGGTTGGGTTCAATTTGGAGTAGCCTTGTGTGCTTTTAAAGACAGGTTCTTAATGAATGTACCAATATTCACACCACTGCTGGTGAGTCATGTTATGAAAAATGCCTGGAAAAAGTACAGTTGTTTTTTTTGTTTTTACTAGATTACAAGATACATACAGCCCTACGT